>NC_142789.1:5651372-5951372 GCF_988280905.1 Pimephales promelas | reverse complement strand
GTGGTCCGATACCCACTTCATACGAGGAGGTCATTCTGTTTTCATACACCACATATCCACTGTCCTCCTGCAAATAGCAACACTGTTGGCATCCAGTCCACTTTAAGCCATGCAGAACAAAACCACAAGCAGCTACTCACCATCATGCTCGTGCCGCACGCAGTGACAGGGAACTGGTATATAGCAAAGAAAGGTGTGGATCCCACAGGACTGCAAGCTGGATCATCTCCACCCAGGAGACGGACTGAATCCAGGTTCAAACGAGGCAGCGTGACATCTCTAGCCACCACAACCACAAACTGACCATCTCTTATACACTGGACAGTCACTGGAACAAGGTACAAGAGCTGGTTATTGATGAGGATCGGTTTAACAAGAAACACCTTTACATTGACTCAACACTCTTACCGGCCTTCCCATAGTAACACTGCTGTCCGTTAAAGCAGCAATTAATAGCTGCACACTCAGCACCACTGATACCAGGTGGTCCACACTGGATCTGCTCATAATCAGCTACAGCACATTTGTCAATGGGCTCTGCCTTTCCAACTGGCTGTTTCGGCTGAAACTGCTGAGGAAACGGTTGACTAGCTTGAATTGACTGAGGAAACTGTTGACTAGCTTGCTGTTGAACAGACTGAGGGAACTGTTGACTAGCTTGCTGTTGAACAGACACCGGGAACTGTTGACTAGTCTGTTGAAAAGATTGAGAAAACTGTTGACTAGCTTGCTGTTGAACAGACTGAGGGAACTGTTGACTAGCTTGCTGTTGAACTGGCTTAGAAAAATGTTGACTAGCTTGCTGTTGAACTGGCTTAGAAAACTGTTGATTAGCTTGCTGTTGAACTGGCTTAGAAAACTGTTGTCTAGCTTGCTGTTGAACTGGCTTAGGATACTGTTGATTAGCTTGCCATTGAACTGACTGAGGAAACTGTTGACTAGCTTGCTGTTGAACAGACTGAAGAAACCGCTGACTAGTTTGCTGTTGAACTGGCTTAGAAAACTGTTGACTAGCTTGCCGTTGAACTGACAGAGGGAACTGTTGACTAGCTTGAACTGACTGAGGAAACTGCTGACTAGCTTGCTGTTGAATCCTCGGGTCAGTTTGCTGGAACATCAGAGCTTGAGGACTTTGGTGCAGATTACTCCACTTTGGAACAGCATGACAGAACGCACAGAACCAAACACAAAGTGCCAGAGTCTGAGCAACACACCAACTCCCTGCCATTGTCCAACAGCTAGTCACACTGTTGAGATGCTGCCCTTTGTTTTTTTGTACTCTACCGATTTTGGCTAATTAACGATAATCCCTCCCCTTTCATTAACAGTCATGATTCTCCAGACTTGCATGAGTGTGGAGTTTATCCAACTGGGTGTTTCCATTTGTTCCTAAGATTCAATTGTCCTTGTTTTTCCACCCTTTTTGAACATACAAAGAATGCACATATTGAGCTTGATGCGGAAAAGTGTACTATTTTTGCCATTCAGAATTCGGCCTTTGTTTTAAATGCTTCATCCTGTGAATATAATGGTGGATGTTTTGGCTATTCTGGCCTGTGTATTCAGATTGACTAAAGAGTTTGACATGCAGGATTATGTTTCAATGATATGGAAGCCTTTATCAGCAAGCAATAGCTGCCGTATTCTTAAAATGATCTTGCATTTCTACTATTATGCCCTTATTTTGTGTTCATGTTTTTGAAAGCTGCATTCATTTGATCGGAAATACAGTACAAAACGTGATATATTATTCCAAATTAGAATAGCTGTTGTTTTCGTAATAATAGTGTAAAGTGTCATTTATTCTTATACTGGCTAACGCCAGACCACGTGTCATTTAAAATGAGACGTGGTCTGGAAACCATATGTTCATTTTCTTGTATTTGAGGCGTGGTTCACGAATGCCCAAAGCCGTATTATTGGGTGCTACGAATGTCTATCAAATGCGCCTGTGCTCTCTCCCCACTCTGTGATTGTTTCCCTATTTCAGGGAAAAATTTGGTTCATGGTGTCCAGGCTGCCTAGCAGCGTGAATAAAATCGTCCTGCAGCAAGGGGAAACCCAGGCTAATTTATTCCTGTGATAAAAGCTGAGTTTTCAGCATCATTACTCCAGTCTTCAGTTTCACATGGTCCTTTAGGAATCATTCTAATATACTAATTTGCTGCTCAAGAAACATTGATTACCATCAATGCTTTGCCACAGTCTGCCAGCATTGAGTTTGTGACTGAGATTGCAACTCACTTCCCTGACTATGTTCATTGTGGTCTGTAGATGCACACAAACAAGCGTCACAAGACATCTGGAAATTGATTATTTCAATGCAATGAAGGGATTTAAAAGCCCTTCACACAACAAGTAGGGCAGCACAATGACGGTTAAACTGATAATCATTATTATTTTCATTTGAGACATTTCTTTTATCCACATTATGGGACTTTCATGTGAACACAAAAAATCAAAAGAACATCTACACATATGCAGGGTCTAGTCGCCAGATATACTGCAAGTCATAATTCCAAGAAACGCACAATTGTGAAATAAGTCACAATTACCATTATGTTATTCCTTGGCAAAATAATCTGCGAGAAAAAGTCTGCACCCTGCTACTGTATATACAATATTGAGCTTTACAGAAGCATAGGAACCCAGGTTTGCAACTGGAGCTTGCCTAGAAGTTCAGAGAAATGGCTTGGGCAGAAGTTTGGCTTGTTTAGGTCAAATCAAGCACCAATCAGAATGAACAACCTTGCTAAAGCACAAATGGAACTTTAGTTGTGTGGCCCAGTAAATAAAACCAAGAACAGTCACGCAAGAGCCAACTCATTGAACATCAACACCAATTTATTAAATCTAAATTGACATGACCAGGTTAACTTCTCCACTAGACACCACAGTTTCCCCACTAGAGATGGTCTTGATGGGAGTGTCCCTTCCTGAAAGAGAAGAAGTGGTAGAAGCATGAGGAGCACTTAAAAACCAAATTCCCACGGTTCCCAAGTCAGTTTACAGCGAGCACTCACTTTTCCTAGTGCAGCTTTGCTCACAGGAGCCAGAAGAGGGATGGCACACTGCTGTACTACAGTGGATGAAGATCTAACAGAGGGAGAAAAGGTTTAGCCATAGAATTCACTATAAAAAGCACTAATATTAAGGGTTGAGGTAAGGCTGCGGAGCATACGGTTTCCTGCAGAGGAGCCAGTGACGATGGATCAACAAATGTGAACATCTTCACAATAAAGCGCTTGTAGTGGGTTGGGAACTGAAGACCAGACGATCCAGTCACTGGAACCAATGAGGTCAGGTAACGATCATCCTGGTAAGGGCATCTGAAAGGAAAAGAGGGAATCAGAAACGCCTTACAGCACACTAGATGGACAAAGACTGGCCTTACTCACCCATCAACCAGAAGGTCCCATTGGGGTAGACTGAGTGGACTGGGGGTTGACGTCGCCCAGCAATGTCCCAGCATCAGGACAATGTTGGGGTCGGTCCTCTCCATAACGTGCACCTCAACATACACAGGCTCCCGCAGGACTTTTGTAACAGGATAATCAGCATCACTGTAGTAGGAAGTGTACGCCTCATCCCCTGAGGAAGAACAGCGTTTAACCAGAAACCACTGCAACCTGGAGCTTTGGAAAAGCTTTAGGCACACACTTGGGTCAAATACTTACCTTCTGCACAGCCTTTGGTGACACACTGACCATTTGCTAGCCTAAGCTCCACCCTGAGGGGTCCAGGAGCAGCTACTGGTGGAGGTGGAGGAACAGTGTTGACCTCCACAACCAGAGCTTCCACAGAAGTACCAGAGTACCTACACTGGAAGAGAAGCCTGGAAAACAAACAGTGAGCTTGTAGCATTTGTCAAGGATTAACAAACCTGCTGAAGCATACTGTACATCACCCACTCAAAATGGCTGTCCCTTGTGATGGAACCAAGTGGTCCGATACCCACTTCATACGAGGAGGTCATTCTGTTTTCATACACCACATATCCACTGTCCTCCTGCAAATAGCAACACTGTTGGCATCCAGTCCACTTTAAGCCATGCAGAACAAAACCACAAGCAGCTACTCACCATCATGCTCGTGCCGCACGCAGTGACAGGGAACTGGTATATAGCAAAGAAAGGTGTGGATCCCACAGGACTGCAAGCTGGATCTCCACCCAGGAGACGGACTGAATCCAGGCTCAAACGAGGCAGCGTGACATCTCTAGCCACCACAACCACAAACTGACCATCTCTTATACACTGGACAGTCACTGGAACAAGAGCTGGTTATTGATGAGGATCGGTTTAACAAGAAACACCTTTACATTGACTCAACACTCTTACCGGCCTTCCCATAGTAACACTGCTGTCCGTTAAAGCAGCAATTAATAGCTGCACACTCAGCACCACTGATACCAGGTGGTCCACACTGGATCTGCTCATAATCAGCTACAGCACATTTGTCAATGGGCTCTGCCTTTCCAACTGGCTGTTTCGGCTGAAACTCCTGAGGAAACGGTTGACTAGCTTGAATTGACTGAGGAAACTGTTGACTAGCTTGCTGTTGAACAGACTGAGGGAACTGTTGACTAGCTTGCTGTTGAACAGACACCGGGAACTGTTGACTAGTCTGTTGAAAAGATTGAGAAAACTGTTGACTAGCTTGCTGTTGAACAGACTGAGGGAACTGTTGACTAGCTTGCTGTTGAACTGGCTTAGAAAAATGTTGACTAGCTTGCTGTTGAACTGGCTTAGAAAACTGTTGATTAGCTTGCTGTTGAACTGGCTTAGAAAACTGTTGTCTAGCTTGCTGTTGAACTGGCTCAGGATACTGTTGATTAGCTTGCCATTGAACTGACTGGGGAAACTGTTGACTAGCTTGCTGTTGAACAGACTGAAGAAACCGCTGACTAGTTTGCTGTTGAACCGGCTTAGAAAACTGTTGACTAGCTTGCCGTTGAACTGACAGAGGGAACTGTTGACTAGCTTGAACTGACTGAGGAAACTGCTGACTAGCTTGCTGTGGAATCCTCGGGTCAGTTTGCTGGAACATCAGAGCTTGAGGACTTTGGTGCAGATTACTCCACTTTGGAACAGCATGACAGACCACACAGAACCAAACACAAAGTGCCAGAGTCTGAGCAACACACCAACTCCCTGCCATTGTCCAACAGCTAGTCACACTGTTGAGATGCTGCCCTTTGTTTTTTTGTACTCTACCGATTTTGGCTAATTAACGATAATCCCTCCCCTTTCATTAACAGTCATGATTCTCCAGACTTGCATAAGTGTGGAGTTTATCCAACTGGGTGTTTCCATTTGTTCCTAAGATTCAATTGTCCTTGTTTTTCCACCCTTTTTGAACATACAAAGAATGCACATATTGAGCTTGATGCGGAAAAGTGTACTATTTTTGCCATTCAGAATTCGGCCTTTGTTTTAAATGCTTCATCCTGCGAATATAATGGTGGATGTTTTGGCTATTCTGGCCTGTGTATTCAGATTGACTAAAGAGTTTGACATGCAGGATTATGTTTCAATGATATGGAAGCCTTTATCAGCAAGCAATAGCTGCCGTATTCTTAAAATGATCTTGCATTTCTACTATTATGCCCTTATATTGTGTTCATGTTTTTGAAAGCTGCATTCATTTGATCGAAAATACAGTACAAAACGTGAAATATTATTCCAAATTAGAATAGCTGTTGTTTTCGTAATAATAGTGTAAAGTGTCATTTATTCTTATACTGGCTAACGCCAGACCACGTATCATTTAGAATGAGACGTGGTCTGGAAACCATATGTTCATTTTCTCGTAATTGAGGCGTGGTTCACGAATGCCCAAAGCCGTATTATTGGGTGCTACGAATGTCTATCAAATGCGCCTGTGCTCCCTCCCAATTCTGTGATTGTTTCCCTATTTCAGAGAAAAATTTGGTTCTTGGTGTCCAGGCTGCCTGGCAGCGTGAATAAAATCGTCCTGCAGCAAGGCAGCATGGGGAAACCCAGGCTAATTTATTCCTGTGATAAAAGCTGAGTTTTCAGCATCATTACTCCAGTCTTCAGTTTCACATGGTCCTTTAGGAATCATTCTAATATACTAATTTGCTGCTCAAGAAACATTGATTACCATCAATGCTTTGCCACAGTCTGCCAGCATTGAGTTTGTGACTGAGATTGCAACTCACTTCCCTGACTATGTTCATTGTGGTCTGTAGATGCACACGAACAAGCGTCACAAGACATCTGGAAATTGATTATTTCAATGCAATGAAGGGATTTAAAAGCCCTTCACACAACAAGTAGGGCAGCACAATGATGGTTAAACTGATAATCATTATTATTTTCATTTGAGACATTTCTTTTATCCACACTATGGGACTTTCATGTGAACACAAAAAATCAAAAGAACATCTACACATATGCAGGGTCTAGTCACCAGATATACTGCAAGTCATAATTCCAAGAAACTCACAATTGTGAAATAAGTCACAATTACCATTATGTTATTCCTTGGCAAAATAATCTGCGAGAAAAAGTCTGCACCCTGCTACTGTATATACAATATTGAGCTTTACAGAAGCATAGGAACCCAGGTTTGCAACTGGAGCTTGCCTAGAAGTTCAGTGAAATGGCTTGGGCAGAAGTTTGGCTTGTTTAGTTCAAATCAAGCACCAATCAGAATGAACAACCTTGCTAAAGCACAAATGGAACTTTAGTTGTGTGGCCCAGTAAATAAAACCAAGAACAGTCACGCAAGAGCCAACTCATTGAACATCAACACCAATTTATTAAATCTAAATTGACATGACCAGGTTAACTTCTCCACTAGACACCACAGTTTGCCCACTAGAGATGGTCTTGATGGGAGTGTCCCTTCCTGAAAGAGAAGAAGTGGTAGAAGCATGAGGAGCACTTAAAAACCAAATTCCCACGGTTCCCAAGTCGGTTTACAGCGAGCACTCACTTTTCCTAGTGCAGCTTTGCTCACAGGAGCCAGAAGAGGGATGGCACACTGCTGTACTACAGTGGATGAAGATCTAACAGAGGGAGAAAAGGTTTAGCCGTAGAATTCACTATAAAAAGCACTAATATTAAGGGTTGAGGTAAGGCTGCGGAGCATACGGTTTCCTGCAGAGGAGCCAGTGACGATGGATCAACAAATGTGAACATCTTCACAATAAAGCGCTTGTAGTGGGTTGGGAACTGAAGACCAGACGATCCAGTCACTGGAACCAATGAGGTCAGGTAACGATCATCCTGGTAAGGGCAACTGAAAGGAAAAGAGGGAATCAGAAACGCCTTACAGCACACTAGATGGACAAAGACTGGCCTTACGCACCCATCAACCAGAAGGTCCCATTGGGGTAGACTGAGTGGACTGGGGGTTGACGTCGCCCAGCAATGTCCCAGCATCAGGACAATGTTGGGGTCGGTCCTCTCCATAACGTGCACCTCAACATACACAGGCTCCCGCAGGACTTTTGTAACAGGATAATCAGCATCACTGTAGTAGGAAGTGTACACCTCATCCCCTGAGAAAGAACAGCATTTAACCAGAAACCACTGCAACCTGGAGCTTTGGAAAAGCTTTAGGCACACACTTGGGTCAAATACTTACCTTCTGCACAGCCTTTGGTGACACACTGACCATTTGCTAGCCTAAGCTCCACCCTGAGGGGTCCAGGAGCAGCTACTGGTGGAGGTGGAGGAACAGTGTTGACCTCCACAACCAGAGCTTCCACAGAAGTACCAGAGTACCTACACTGGAAGAGAAGCCTGGAAAACAAACAGTGAGCTTGTAGCATTTGTCAACGATTAACAAACCTGCTGAAGCATACTGTACATCACTCACTCAAAATGGCTGTCCCTTGTGATGGAACCAAGTGGTCCGATACCCACTTCATACGAGGAGGTCATTCTGTTTTCATACACCACATATCCACTGTCCTCCTGCAAATAGCAACACTGTTGGCATCCAGTCCACTTTAAGCCATGCAGAACAAAACCACAAGCAGCTACTCACCATCATGCTCGTGCCGCACGCAGTGACAGGGAACTGGTATATAGCAAAGAAAGGTGTGGATCCCACAGGACTGCAAGCTGGATCATCTCCACCCAGGAGACGGACTGAATCCAGGCTCAAACGAGGCAGCGTGACATCTCTAGCCACCACAACCACAAACTGACCATCTCTTATACACTGGACAGTCACTGGAACAAGGTACAAGAGCTGGTTATTGATGAGGATCAGTTTAACAAGAAACACCTTTACATTGACTCAACACTCTTACCGGCCTTCCCATAGTAACACTGCTGTCCGTTAAAGCAGCAATTAATAGCTGCACACTCAGCACCACTGATACCAGGTGGTCCACACTGGATCTGCTCATAATCAGCTACAGCACATTTGTCAATGGGCTCTGCCTTTCCAACTGGCTGTTTCGGCTGAAACTGCTGAGGAAACGGTTGACTAGCTTGAATTGACTGAGGAAACTGTTGACTAGCTTGCTGTTGAACAGACTGAGGGAACTGTTGACTAGCTTGCTGTTGAACAGACACCGGGAACTGTTGACTAGTCTGTTGAAAAGATTGAGAAAACTGTTGACTAGCTTGCTGTTGAACAGACTGAGGGAACTGTTGACTAGCTTGCTGTTGAACTAGCTTAGAAAAATGTTGACTAGCTTGCTGTTGAACTGGCTTAGAAAACTGTTGATTAGCTTGCTGTTGAACTGGCTTAGAAAACTGTTGTCTAGCTTGCTGTTGAACTGGCTTAGGATACTGTTGATTAGCTTGCCATTGAACTGACTGAGGAAACTGTTGACTAGCTTGCTGTTGAACAGACTGAAGAAACCGCTGACTAGTTTGCTGTTGAACCGGCTTAGAAAACTGTTGACTAGCTTGCCGTTGAACTGACAGAGGGAACTGTTGACTAGCTTGAACTGACTGAGGAAACTGCTGACTAGCTTGCTGTTGAATCCTCGGGTCAGTTTGCTGGAACATCAGAGCTTGAGGACTTTGGTGCAGATTACTCCACTTTGGAACAGCATGACAGAACGCACAGAACCAAACACAAAGTGCCAGAGTCTGAGCAACACACCAACTCCCTGCCATTGTCCAACAGCTAGTCACACTGTTGAGATGCTGCCCTTTGTTTTTTTGTACTCTACCGATTTTGGCTAATTAACGATAATCCCTCCCCTTTCATTAACAGTCATGATTCTCCAGACTTGCATGAGTGTGGAGTTTATCCAACTGGGTGTTTCCATTTGTTCCTAAGATTCAATTGTCCTTGTTTTTCCACCCTTTTTGAACATACAAAGAATGCACATATTGAGCTTGATGCGGAAAAGTGTACTATTTTTGCCATTCAGAATTCGGCCTTTGTTTTAAATGCTTCATCCTGTGAATATAATGGTGGATGTTTTGGCTATTCTGGCCTGTGTATTCAGATTGACTAAAGAGTTTGACATGCAGGATTATGTTTCAATGATATGGAAGCCTTTATCAGCAAGCAATAGCTGCCGTATTCTTAAAATGATCTTGCATTTCTACTATTATGCCCTTATTTTGTGTTCATGTTTTTGAAAGCTGCATTCATTTGATCGGAAATACAGTACAAAACGTGATATATTATTCCAAATTAGAATAGCTGTTGTTTTCGTAATAATAGTGTAAAGTGTCATTTATTCTTATACTGGCTAACGCCAGACCACGTGTCATTTAAAATGAGACGTGGTCTGGAAACCATATGTTCATTTTCTTGTATTTGAGGCGTGGTTCACGAATGCCCAAAGCCGTATTATTGGATGCTACGAATGTCTATCAAATGCGCCTGTGCTCTCTCCCCACTCTGTGATTGTTTCCCTATTTCAGGGAAAAATTTGGTTCATGGTGTCCAGGCTGCCTAGCAGCGTGAATAAAATCGTCCTGCAGCAAGGGGAAACCCAGGCTAATTTATTCCTGTGATAAAAGCTGAGTTTTCAGCATCATTACTCCAGTCTTCAGTTTCACATGGTCCTTTAGGAATCATTCTAATATACTAATTTGCTGCTCAAGAAACATTGATTACCATCAATGCTTTGCCACAGTCTGCCAGCATTGAGTTTGTGACTGAGATTGCAACTCACTTCCCTGACTATGTTCATTGTGGTCTGTAGATGCACACAAACAAGCGTCACAAGACATCTGGAAATTGATTATTTCAATGCAATGAAGGGATTTAAAAGCCCTTCACACAACAAGTAGGGCAGCACAATGATGGTTAAACTGATAATCATTATTATTTTCATTTGAGACATTTCTTTTATCCACATTATGGGACTTTCATGTGAACACAAAAAATCAAAAGAACATCTACACATATGCAGGGTCTAGTCGCCAGATATACTGCAAGTCATAATTCCAAGAAACTCACAATTGTGAAATAAGTCACAATTACCATTATGTTATTCCTTGGCAAAATAATCTGCGAGAAAAAGTCTGCACCCTGCTACTGTATATACAATATTGAGCTTTACAGAAGCATAGGAACCCAGGTTTGCAACTGGAGCTTGCCTAGAAGTTCAGAGAAATGGCTTGGGCAGAAGTTTGGCTTGTTTAGGTCAAATCAAGCACCAATCAGAATGAACAACCTTGCTAAAGCACAAATGGAACTTTAGTTGTGTGGCCCAGTAAATAAAACCAAGAACAGTCACGCAAGAGCCAACTCATTGAACATCAACACCAATTTATTAAATCTAAATTGACATGACCAGGTTAACTTCTCCACTAGACACCACAGTTTCCCCACTAGAGATTGTCTTGATGGGAGTGTCCCTTCCTGAAAGAGAAGAAGTGGTAGAAGCATGAGGAGCACTTAAAAACCAAATTCCCACGGTTCCCAAGTCAGTTTACAGCGAGCACTCACTTTTCCTAGTGCAGCTTTGCTCACAGGAGCCAGAAGAGGGATGGCACACTGCTGTACTACAGTGGATGAAGATCTAACAGAGGGAGAAAAGGTTTAGCCATAGAATTCACTATAAAAAGCACTAATATTAAGGGTTGAGGTAAGGCTGCGGAGCATACGGTTTCCTGCAGAGGAGCCAGTGACGATGGATCAACAAATGTGAACATCTTCACAATAAAGCGCTTGTAGTGGGTTGGGAACTGAAGACCAGACGATCCAGTCACTGGAACCAATGAGGTCAGGTAACGATCATCCTGGTAAGGGCATCTGAAAGGAAAAGAGGGAATCAGAAACGCCTTACAGCACACTAGATGGACAAAGACTGGCCTTACTCACCCATCAACCAGAAGGTCCCATTGGGGTAGACTGAGTGGACTGGGGGTTGACGTCGCCCAGCAATGTCCCAGCATCAGGACAATGTTGGGGTCGGTCCTCTCCATAACGTGCACCTCAACATACACAGGCTCCCGCAGGACTTTTGTAACAGGATAATCAGCATCACTGTAGTAGGAAGTGTACGCCTCATCCCCTGAGGAAGAACAGCGTTTAACCAGAAACCACTGCAACCTGGAGCTTTGGAAAAGCTTTAGGCACACACTTGGGTCAAATACTTACCTTCTGCACAGCCTTTGGTGACACACTGACCATTTGCTAGCCTAAGCTCCACCCTGAGGGGTCCAGGAGCAGCTACTGGTGGAGGTGGAGGAACAGTGTTGACCTCCACAACCAGAGCTTCCACAGAAGTACCAGAGTACCTACACTGGAAGAGAAGCCTGGAAAACAAACAGTGAGCTTGTAGCATTTGTCAACGATTAACAAACCTGCTGAAGCATACTGTACATCACTCACTCAAAATGGCTGTCCCTTGTGATGGAACCAAGTGGTCCGATACCCACTTCATACGAGGAGGTCATTCTGTTTTCATACACCACATATCCACTGTCCTCCTGCAAATAGCAACACTGTTGGCATCCAGTCCACTTTAAGCCATGCAGAACAAAACCACAAGCAGCTACTCACCATCATGCTCGTGCCGCACGCAGTGACAGGGAACTGGTATATAGCAAAGAAAGGTGTGGATCCCACAGGACTGCAAGCTGGATCATCTCCACCCAGGAGACGGACTGAATCCAGGCTCAAACGAGGCAGCGTGACATCTCTAGCCACCACAACCACAAACTGACCATCTCTTATACACTGGACAGTCACTGGAACAAGGTACAAGAGCTGGTTATTGATGAGGATCGGTTTAACAAGAAACACCTTTACATTGACTCAACACTCTTACCGGCCTTCCCATAGTAACACTGCTGTCCGTTAAAGCAGCAATTAATAGCTGCACACTCAGCACCACTGATACCAGGTGGTCCACACTGGATCTGCTCATAATCAGCTACAGCACATTTGTCAATGGGCTCTGCCTTTCCAACTGGCTGTTTCGGCTGAAACTGCTGAGGAAACGGTTGACTAGCTTGAATTGACTGAGGAAACTGTTGACTAGCTTGCTGTTGAACAGACTGAGGGAACTGTTGACTAGCTTGCTGTTGAACAGACACCGGGAACTGTTGACTAGTCTGTTGAAAAGATTGAGAAAACTGTTGACTAGCTTGCTGTTGAACAGACTGAGGGAACTGTTGACTAGCTTGCTGTTGAACTGGCTTAGAAAAATGTTGACTAGCTTGCTGTTGAACTGGCTTAGAAAACTGTTGATTAGCTTGCTGTTGAACTGGCTTAGAAAACTGTTGTCTAGCTTGCTGTTGAACTGGCTTAGGATACTGTTGATTAGCTTGCCATTGAACTGACTGAGGAAACTGTTGACTAGCTTGCTGTTGAACAGACTGAAGAAACCGCTGACTAGTTTGCTGTTGAACTGGCTTAGAAAACTGTTGACTAGCTTGCCGTTGAACTGACAGAGGGAACTGTTGACTAGCTTGAACTGACTGAGGAAACTGCTGACTAGCTTGCTGTTGAATCCTCGGGTCAGTTTGCTGGAACATCAGAGCTTGAGGACTTTGGTGCAGATTACTCCACTTTGGAACAGCATGACAGAACGCACAGAACCAAACACAAAGTGCCAGAGTCTGAGCAACACACCAACTCCCTGCCATTGTCCAACAGCTAGTCACACTGTTGAGATGCTGCCCTTTGTTTTTTTGTACTCTACCGATTTTGGCTAATTAACGATAATCCCTCCCCTTTCATTAACAGTCATGATTCTCCAGACTTGCATGAGTGTGGAGTTTATCCAACTGGGTGTTTCCATTTGTTCCTAAGATTCAATTGTCCTTGTTTTTCCACCCTTTTTGAACATACAAAGAATGCACATATTGAGCTTGATGCGGAAAAGTGTACTATTTTTGCCATTCAGAATTCGGCCTTTGTTTTAAATGCTTCATCCTGTGAATATAATGGTGGATGTTTTGGCTATTCTGGCCTGTGTATTCAGATTGACTAAAGAGTTTGACATGCAGGATTATGTTTCAATGATATGGAAGCCTTTATCAGCAAGCAATAGCTGCCGTATTCTTAAAATGATCTTGCATTTCTACTATTATGCCCTTATTTTGTGTTCATGTTTTTGAAAGCTGCATTCATTTGATCGGAAATACAGTACAAAACGTGATATATTATTCCAAATTAGAATAGCTGTTGTTTTCGTAATAATAGTGTAAAGTGTCATTTATTCTTATACTGGCTAACGCCAGACCACGTGTCATTTAAAATGAGACGTGGTCTGGAAACCATATGTTCATTTTCTTGTATTTGAGGCGTGGTTCACGAATGCCCAAAGCCGTATTATTGGGTGCTACGAATGTCTATCAAATGCGCCTGTGCTCTCTCCCCACTCTGTGATTGTTTCCCTATTTCAGGGAAAAATTTGGTTCATGGTGTCCAGGCTGCCTAGCAGCGTGAATAAAATCGTCCTGCAGCAAGGGGAAACCCAGGCTAATTTATTCCTGTGATAAAAGCTGAGTTTTCAGCATCATTACTCCAGTCTTCAGTTTCACATGGTCCTTTAGGAATCATTCTAATATACTAATTTGCTGCTCAAGAAACATTGATTACCATCAATGCTTTGCCACAGTCTGCCAGCATTGAGTTTGTGACTGAGATTGCAACTCACTTCCCTGACTATGTTCATTGTGGTCTGTAGATGCACACAAACAAGCGTCACAAGACATCTGGAAATTGATTATTTCAATGCAATGAAGGGATTTAAAAGCCCTTCACACAACAAGTAGGGCAGCACAATGACGGTTAAACTGATAATCATTATTATTTTCATTTGAGACATTTCTTTTATCCACATTATGGGACTTTCATGTGAACACAAAAAATCAAAAGAACATCTACACATATGCAGGGTCTAGTCGCCAGATATACTGCAAGTCATAATTCCAAGAAACTCACAATTGTGAAATAAGTCACAATTACCATTATGTTATTCCTTGGCAAAATAATCTGCGAGAAAAAGTCTGCACCCTGCTACTGTATATACAATATTGAGCTTTACAGAAGCATAGGAACCCAGGTTTGCAACTGGAGCTTGCCTAGAAGTTCAGAGAAATGGCTTGGGCAGAAGTTTGGCTTGTTTAGGTCAAATCAAGCACCAATCAGAATGAACAACCTTGCTAAAGCACAAATGGAACTTTAGTTGTGTGGCCCAGTAAATAAAACCAAGAACAGTCACGCAAGAGCCAACTCATTGAACATCAACACCAATTTATTAAATCTAAATTGACATGACCAGGTTAACTTCTCCACTAGACACCACAGTTTCCCCACTAGAGATGGTCTTGATGGGAGTGTCCCTTCCTGAAAGAGAAGAAGTGGTAGAAGCATGAGGAGCACTTAAAAACCAAATTCCCACGGTTCCCAAGTCAGTTTACAGCGAGCACTCACTTTTCCTAGTGCAGCTTTGCTCACAGGAGCCAGAAGAGGGATGGCACACTGCTGTACTACAGTGGATGAAGATCTAACAGAGGGAGAAAAGGTTTAGCCATAGAATTCACTATAAAAAGCACTAATATTAAGGGTTGAGGTAAGGCTGCGGAGCATACGGTTTCCTGCAGAGGAGCCAGTGACGATGGATCAACAAATGTGAACATCTTCACAATAAAGCGCTTGTAGTGGGTTGGGAACTGAAGACCAGACGATCCAGTCACTGGAACCAATGAGGTCAGGTAACGATCATCCTGGTAAGGGCATCTGAAAGGAAAAGAGGGAATCAGAAACGCCTTACAGCACACTAGATGGACAAAGACTGGCCTTACTCACCCATCAACCAGAAGGTCCCATTGGGGTAGACTGAGTGGACTGGGGGTTGACGTCGCCCAGCAATGTCCCAGCATCAGGACAATGTTGGGGTCGGTCCTCTCCATAACGTGCACCTCAACATACACAGGCTCCCGCAGGACTTTTGTAACAGGATAATCAGCATCACTGTAGTAGGAAGTGTACGCCTCATCCCCTGAGGAAGAACAGCGTTTAACCAGAAACCACTGCAACCTGGAGCTTTGGAAAAGCTTTAGGCACACACTTGGGTCAAATACTTACCTTCTGCACAGCCTTTGGTGACACACTGACCATTTGCTAGTCTAAGCTCCACCCTGAGGGGTCCAGGAGCAGCTACTGGTGGAGGTGGAGGAACAGTGTTGACCTCCACAACCAGAGCTTCCACAGAAGTACCAGAGTACCTACACTGGAAGAGAAGCCTGGAAAACAAACAGTGAGCTTGTAGCATTTGTCAAGGATTAACAAACCTGCTGAAGCATACTGTACATCACCCACTCAAAATGGCTGTCCCTTGTGATGGAACCAAGTGGTCCGATACCCACTTCATACGAGGAGGTCATTCTGTTTTCATACACCACATATCCACTGTCCTCCTGCAAATAGCAACACTGTTGGCATCCAGTCCACTTTAAGCCATGCAGAACAAAACCACAAGCAGCTACTCACCATCATGCTCGTGCCGCACGCAGTGACAGGGAACTGGTATATAGCAAAGAAAGGTGTGGATCCCACAGGACTGCAAGCTGGATCTCCACCCAGGAGATGGACTGAATCCAGGCTCAAACGAGGCAGCGTGACATCTCTAGCCACCACAACCACAAACTGACCATCTCTTATACACTGGACAGTCACTGGAACAAGAGCTGGTTATTGATGAGGATCGGTTTAACAAGAAACACCTTTACATTGACTCAACACTCTTACCGGCCTTCCCATAGTAACACTGCTGTCCGTTAAAGCAGCAATTAATAGCTGCACACTCAGCACCACTGATACCAGGTGGTCCACACTGGATCTGCTCATAATCAGCTACAGCACATTTGTCAATGGGCTCTGCCTTTCCAACTGGCTGTTTCGGCTGAAACTCCTGAGGAAACGGTTGACTAGCTTGAATTGACTGAGGAAACTGTTGACTAGCTTGCTGTTGAACAGACTGAGGGAACTGTTGACTAGCTTGCTGTTGAACAGACACCGGGAACTGTTGACTAGTCTGTTGAAAAGATTGAGAAAACTGTTGACTAGCTTGCTGTTGAACAGACTGAGGGAACTGTTGACTAGCTTGCTGTTGAACTGGCTTAGAAAAATGTTGACTAGCTTGCTGTTGAACTGGCTTAGAAAACTGTTGATTAGCTTGCTGTTGAACTGGCTTAGAAAACTGTTGTCTAGCTTGCTGTTGAACTGGCTCAGGATACTGTTGATTAGCTTGCCATTGAACTGACTGGGGAAACTGTTGACTAGCTTGCTGTTGAACAGACTGAAGAAACCGCTGACTAGTTTGCTGTTGAACCGGCTTAGAAAACTGTTGACTAGCTTGCCGTTGAACTGACAGAGGGAACTGTTGACTAGCTTGAACTGACTGAGGAAACTGCTGACTAGCTTGCTGTGGAATCCTCGGGTCAGTTTGCTGGAACATCAGAGCTTGAGGACTTTGGTGCAGATTACTCCACTTTGGAACAGCATGACAGACCACACAGAACCAAACACAAAGTGCCAGAGTCTGAGCAACACACCAACTCCCTGCCATTGTCCAACAGCTAGTCACACTGTTGAGATGCTGCCCTTTGTTTTTTTGTACTCTACCGATTTTGGCTAATTAACGATAATCCCTCCCCTTTCATTAACAGTCATGATTCTCCAGACTTGCATAAGTGTGGAGTTTATCCAACTGGGTGTTTCCATTTGTTCCTAAGATTCAATTGTCCTTGTTTTTCCACCCTTTTTGAACATACAAAGAATGCACATATTGAGCTTGATGCGGAAAAGTGTACTATTTTTGCCATTCAGAATTCGGCCTTTGTTTTAAATGCTTCATCCTGCGAATATAATGGTGGATGTTTTGGCTATTCTGGCCTGTGTATTCAGATTGACTAAAGAGTTTGACATGCAGGATTATGTTTCAATGATATGGAAGCCTTTATCAGCAAGCAATAGCTGCCGTATTCTTAAAATGATCTTGCATTTCTACTATTATGCCCTTATATTGTGTTCATGTTTTTGAAAGCTGCATTCATTTGATCGAAAATACAGTACAAAACGTGAAATATTATTCCAAATTAGAATAGCTGTTGTTTTCGTAATAATAGTGTAAAGTGTCATTTATTCTTATACTGGCTAACGCCAGACCACGTATCATTTAGAATGAGACGTGGTCTGGAAACCATATGTTCATTTTCTCGTAATTGAGGCGTGGTTCACGAATGCCCAAAGCCGTATTATTGGGTGCTACGAATGTCTATCAAATGCGCCTGTGCTCCCTCCCAATTCTGTGATTGTTTCCCTATTTCAGAGAAAAATTTGGTTCTTGGTGTCCAGGCTGCCTGGCAGCGTGAATTAAATCGTCCTGCAGCAAGGCAGCATGGGGAAACCCAGGCTAATTTATTCCTGTGATAAAAGCTGAGTTTTCAGCATCATTACTCCAGTCTTCAGTTTCACATGGTCCTTTAGGAATCATTCTAATATACTAATTTGCTGCTCAAGAAACATTGATTACCATCAATGCTTTGCCACAGTCTGCCAGCATTGAGTTTGTGACTGAGATTGCAACTCACTTCCCTGACTATGTTCATTGTGGTCTGTAGATGCACACGAACAAGCGTCACAAGACATCTGGAAATTGATTATTTCAATGCAATGAAGGGATTTAAAAGCCCTTCACACAACAAGTAGGGCAGCACAATGATGGTTAAACTGATAATCATTATTATTTTCATTTGAGACATTTCTTTTATCCACATTATGGGACTTTCATGTGAACACAAAAAATCAAAAGAACATCTACACATATGCAGGGTCTAGTCGCCAGATATACTGCAAGTCATAATTCCAAGAAACTCACAATTGTGAAATAAGTCACAATTACCATTATGTTATTCCTTGGCAAAATAATCTGCGAGAAAAAGTCTGCACCCTGCTACTGTATATACAATATTGAGCTTTACAGAAGCATAGGAACCCAGGTTTGCAACTGGAGCTTGCCTAGAAGTTCAGAGAAATGGCTTGGGCAGAAGTTTGGCTTGTTTAGGTCAAATCAAGCACCAATCAGAATGAACAACCTTGCTAAAGCACAAATGGAACTTTAGTTGTGTGGCCCAGTAAATAAAACCAAGAACAGTCACGCAAGAGCCAACTCATTGAACATCAAGACCAATTTATTAAATCTAAATTGACATGACCAGGTTAACTTCTCCACTAGACACCACAGTTTCCCCACTAGAGATGGTCTTGATGGGAGTGTCCCTTCCTGAAAGAGAAGAAGTGGTAGAAGCATGAGGAGCACTTAAAAACCAAATTCCCACGGTTCCCAAGTCAGTTTACAGCGAGCACTCACTTTTCCTAGTGCAGCTTTGCTCACAGGAGCCAGAAGAGGGATGGCACACTGCTGTACTACAGTGGATGAAGATCTAACAGAGGGAGAAAAGGTTTAGCCATAGAATTCACTATAAAAAGCACTAATATTAAGGGTTGAGGTAAGGCTGCGGAGCATACGGTTTCCTGCAGAGGAGCCAGTGACGATGGATCAACAAATGTGAACATCTTCACAATAAAGCGCTTGTAGTGGGTTGGGAACTGAAGACCAGACGATCCAGTCACTGGAACCAATGAGGTCAGGTAACGATCATCCTGGTAAGGGCATCTGAAAGGAAAAGAGGGAATCAGAAACACCTTACAGCACACTAGATGGACAAAGACTGGCCTTACTCACCCATCAACCAGAAGGTCCCATTGGGGTAGACTGAGTGGACTGGGGGTTGACGTCGCCCAGCAATGTCCCAGCATCAGGACAATGTTGTGGTCGGTCCTCTCCATAACGTGCACCTCAACATACAAAGGCTCCCGCAGGACTTTTGTAACAGGATAATCAGCATCACTGTAGTAGGAAGTGTACGCCTCATCCCCTGAGGAAGAACAGCGTTTAACCAGAAACCACTGCAACCTGGAGCTTTGGAAAAGCTTTAGGCACACACTTGGGTCAAATACTTACCTTCTGCACAGCCTTTGGTGACACACTGACCATTTGCTAGCCTAAGCTCCACCCTGAGGGGTCCAGGAGCAGCTACTGGTGGAGGTGGAGGAACAGTGTTGACCTCCACAACCAGAGCTTCCACAGAAGTACCAGAGTACCTACACTGGAAGAGAAGCCTGGAAAACAAACAGTGAGCTTGTAGCATTTGTCAAGGATTAACAAACCTGCTGAAGCATACTGTACATCACCCACTCAAAATGGCTGTCCCTTGTGATGGAACCAAGTGGTCCGATACCCACTTCATACGAGGAGGTCATTCTGTTTTCATACACCACATATCCACTGTCCTCCTGCAAATAGCAACACTGTTGGCATCCAGTCCACTTTAAGCCATGCAGAACAAAACCACAAGCAGCTACTCACCATCATGCTCGTGCCGCACGCAGTGACAGGGAACTGGTATATAGCAAAGAAAGGTGTGGATCCCACAGGACTGCAAGCTGGATCTCCACCCAGGAGACGGACTGAATCCAGGCTCAAACGAGGCAGCGTGACATCTCTAGCCACCACAACCACAAACTGACCATCTCTTATACACTGGACAGTCACTGGAACAAGAGCTGGTTATTGATGAGGATCGGTTTAACAAGAAACACCTTTACATTGACTCAACACTCTTACCGGCCTTCCCATAGTAACACTGCTGTCCGTTAAAGCAGCAATTAATAGCTGCACACTCAGCACCACTGATACCAGGTGGTCCACACTGGATCTGCTCATAATCAGCTACAGCACATTTGTCAATGGGCTCTGCCTTTCCAACTGGCTGTTTCGGCTGAAACTCCTGAGGAAACGGTTGACTAGCTTGAATTGACTGAGGAAACTGTTGACTAGCTTGCTGTTGAACAGACTGAGGGAACTGTTGACTAGCTTGCTGTTGAACAGACACCGGGAACTGTTGACTAGTCTGTTGAAAAGATTGAGAAAACTGTTGACTAGCTTGCTGTTGAACAGACTGAGGGAACTGTTGACTAGCTTGCTGTTGAACTGGCTTAGAAAAATGTTGACTAGCTTGCTGTTGAACTGGCTTAGAAAACTGTTGATTAGCTTGCTGTTGAACTGGCTTAGAAAACTGTTGTCTAGCTTGCTGTTGAACTGGCTCAGGATACTGTTGATTAGCTTGCCATTGAACTGACTGGGGAAACTGTTGACTAGCTTGCTGTTGAACAGACTGAAGAAACCGCTGACTAGTTTGCTGTTGAACCGGCTTAGAAAACTGTTGACTAGCTTGCCGTTGAACTGACAGAGGGAACTGTTGACTAGCTTGAACTGACTGAGGAAACTGCTGACTAGCTTGCTGTGGAATCCTCGGGTCAGTTTGCTGGAACATCAGAGCTTGAGGACTTTGGTGCAGATTACTCCACTTTGGAACAGCATGACAGACCACACAGAACCAAACACAAAGTGCCAGAGTCTGAGCAACACACCAACTCCCTGCCATTGTCCAACAGCTAGTCACACTGTTGAGATGCTGCCCTTTGTTTTTTTGTACTCTACCGATTTTGGCTAATTAACGATAATCCCTCCCCTTTCATTAACAGTCATGATTCTCCAGACTTGCATAAGTGTGGAGTTTATCCAACTGGGTGTTTCCATTTGTTCCTAAGATTCAATTGTCCTTGTTTTTCCACCCTTTTTGAACATACAAAGAATGCACATATTGAGCTTGATGCGGAAAAGTGTACTATTTTTGCCATTCAGAATTCGGCCTTTGTTTTAAATGCTTCATCCTGCGAATATAATGGTGGATGTTTTGGCTATTCTGGCCTGTGTATTCAGATTGACTAAAGAGTTTGACATGCAGGATTATGTTTCAATGATATGGAAGCCTTTATCAGCAAGCAATAGCTGCCGTATTCTTAAAATGATCTTGCATTTCTACTCTTATGCCCTTATATTGTGTTCATGTTTTTGAAAGCTGCATTCATTTGATCGAAAATACAGTACAAAACGTGAAATATTATTCCAAATTAGAATAGCTGTTGTTTTCGTAATAATAGTGTAAAGTGTCATTTATTCTTATACTGGCTAACGCCAGACCACGTATCATTTAGAATGAGACGTGGTCTGGAAACCATATGTTCATTTTCTCGTAATTGAGGCGTGGTTCACGAATGCCCAAAGCCGTATTATTGGGTGCTACGAATGTCTATCAAATGCGCCTGTGCTCCCTCCCAATTCTGTGATTGTTTCCCTATTTCAGAGAAAAATTTGGTTCTTGGTGTCCAGGCTGCCTGGCAGCGTGAATAAAATCGTCCTGCAGCAAGGCAGCATGGGGAAACCCAGGCTAATTTATTCCTGTGATAAAAGCTGAGTTTTCAGCATCATTACTCCAGTCTTCAGTTTCACATGGTCCTTTAGGAATCATTCTAATATACTAATTTGCTGCTCAAGAAACATTGATTACCATCAATGCTTTGCCACAGTCTGCCAGCATTGAGTTTGTGACTGAGATTGCAACTCACTTCCCTGACTATGTTCATTGTGGTCTGTAGATGCACACGAACAAGCGTCACAAGACATCTGGAAATTGATTATTTCAATGCAATGAAGGGATTTAAAAGCCCTTCACACAACAAGTAGGGCAGCACAATGATGGTTAAACTGATAATCATTATTATTTTCATTTGAGACATTTCTTTTATCCACACTATGGGACTTTCATGTGAACACAAAAAATCAAAAGAACATCTACACATATGCAGGGTCTAGTCACCAGATATACTGCAAGTCATAATTCCAAGAAACTCACAATTGTGAAATAAGTCACAATTACCATTATGTTATTCCTTGGCAAAATAATCTGCGAGAAAAAGTCTGCACCCTGCTACTGTATATACAATATTGAGCTTTACAGAAGCATAGGAACCCAGGTTTGCAACTGGAGCTTGCCTAGAAGTTCAGTGAAATGGCTTGGGCAGAAGATTGGCTTGTTTAGTTCAAATCAAGCACCAATCAGAATGAACAACCTTGCTAAAGCACAAATGGAACTTTAGTTGTGTGGCCCAGTAAATAAAACCAAGAACAGTCACGCAAGAGCCAACTCATTGAACATCAACACCAATTTATTAAATCTAAATTGACATGACCAGGTTAACTTCTCCACTAGACACCACAGTTTGCCCACTAGAGATGGTCTTGATGGGAGTGTCCCTTCCTGAAAGAGAAGAAGTGGTAGAAGCATGAGGAGCACTTAAAAACCAAATTCCCACGGTTCCCAAGTCGGTTTACAGCGAGCACTCACTTTTCCTAGTGCAGCTTTGCTCACAGGAGCCAGAAGAGGGATGGCACACTGCTGTACTACAGTGGATGAAGATCTAACAGAGGGAGAAAAGGTTTAGCCATAGAATTCACTATAAAAAGCACTAATATTAAGGGTTGAGGTAAGGCTGCGGAGCATACGGTTTCCTGCAGAGGAGCCAGTGACGATGGATCAACAAATGTGAACATCTTCACAATAAAGCGCTTGTAGTGGGTTGGGAACTGAAGACCAGACGATCCAGTCACTGGAACCAATGAGGTCAGGTAACGATCATCCTGGTAAGGGCAACTGAAAGGAAAAGAGGGAATCAGAAACGCCTTACAGCACACTAGATGGACAAAGACTGGCCTTACGCACCCATCAACCAGAAGGTCCCATTGGGGTAGACTGAGTGGACTGGGGGTTGACGTCGCCCAGCAATGTCCCAGCATCAGGACAATGTTGGGGTCGGTCCTCTCCATAACGTGCACCTCAACATACACAGGCTCCCGCAGGACTTTTGTAACAGGATAATCAGCATCACTGTAGTAGGAAGTGTACGCCTCATCCCCTGAGAAAGAACAGCATTTAACCAGAAACCACTGCAACCTGGAGCTTTGGAAAAGCTTTAGGCACACACTTGGGTCAAATACTTACCTTCTGCACAGCCTTTGGTGACACACTGACCATTTGCTAGCCTAAGCTCCACCCTGAGGGGTCCAGGAGCAGCTACTGGTGGAGGTGGAGGAACAGTGTTGACCTCCACAACCAGAGCTTCCACAGAAGTACCAGAGTACCTACACTGGAAGAGAAGCCTGGAAAACAAACAGTGAGCTTGTAGCATTTGTCAACGATTAACAAACCTGCTGAAGCATACTGTACATCACTCACTCAAAATGGCTGTCCCTTGTGATGGAACCAAGTGGTCCGATACCCACTTCATACGAGGAGGTCATTCTGTTTTCATACACCACATATCCACTGTCCTCCTGCAAATAGCAACACTGTTGGCATCCAGTCCACTTTAAGCCATGCAGAACAAAACCACAAGCAGCTACTCACCATCATGCTCGTGCCGCACGCAGTGACAGGGAACTGGTATATAGCAAAGAAAGGTGTGGATCCCACAGGACTGCAAGCTGGATCATCTCCACCCAGGAGACGGACTGAATCCAGGCTCAAACGAGGCAGCGTGACATCTCTAGCCACCACAACCACAAACTGACCATCTCTTATACACTGGACAGTCACTGGAACAAGGTACAAGAGCTGGTTATTGATGAGGATCGGTTTAACAAGAAACACCTTTACATTGACTCAACACTCTTACCGGCCTTCCCATAGTAACACTGCTGTCCGTTAAAGCAGCAATTAATAGCTGCACACTCAGCACCACTGATACCAGGTGGTCCACACTGGATCTGCTCATAATCAGCTACAGCACATTTGTCAATGGGCTCTGCCTTTCCAACTGGCTGTTTCGGCTGAAACTGCTGAGGAAACGGTTGACTAGCTTGAATTGACTGAGGAAACTGTTGACTAGCTTGCTGTTGAACAGACTGAGGGAACTGTTGACTAGCTTGCTGTTGAACAGACACCGGGAACTGTTGACTAGTCTGTTGAAAAGATTGAGAAAACTGTTGACTAGCTTGCTGTTGAACAGACTGAGGGAACTGTTGACTAGCTTGCTGTTGAACTGGCTTAGAAAAATGTTGACTAGCTTGCTGTTGAACTGGCTTAGAAAACTGTTGATTAGCTTGCTGTTGAACTGGCTTAGAAAACTGTTGTCTAGCTTGCTGTTGAACTGGCTTAGGATACTGTTGATTAGCTTGCCATTGAACTGACTGAGGAAACTGTTGACTAGCTTGCTGTTGAACAGACTG
The DNA here is from genome assembly GCF_988280905.1 of Pimephales promelas. Taxonomy (NCBI): domain Eukaryota; kingdom Metazoa; phylum Chordata; class Actinopteri; order Cypriniformes; family Leuciscidae; genus Pimephales; species Pimephales promelas. The sequence continues at coordinate 5,926,765 of NC_142789.1, read as the reverse complement.
AAGAAACCGCTGACTAGTTTGCTGTTGAACCGGCTTAGAAAACTGTTGACTAGCTTGCCGTTGAACTGACAGAGGGAACTGTTGACTAGCTTGAACTGACTGAGGAAACTGCTGACTAGCTTGCTGTTGAATCCTCGGGTCAGTTTGCTGGAACATCAGAGCTTGAGGACTTTGGTGCAGATTACTCCACTTTGGAACAGCATGACAGAACGCACAGAACCAAACACAAAGTGCCAGAGTCTGAGCAACACACCAACTCCCTGCCATTGTCCAACAGCTAGTCACACTGTTGAGATGCTGCCCTTTGTTTTTTTGTACTCTACCGATTTTGGCTAATTAACGATAATCCCTCCCCTTTCATTAACAGTCATGATTCTCCAGACTTGCATGAGTGTGGAGTTTATCCAACTGGGTGTTTCCATTTGTTCCTAAGATTCAATTGTCCTTGTTTTTCCACCCTTTTTGAACATACAAAGAATGCACATATTGAGCTTGATGCGGAAAAGTGTACTATTTTTGCCATTCAGAATTTGGCCTTTGTTTTAAATGCTTCATCCTGTGAATATAATGGTGGATGTTTTGGCTATTCTGGCCTGTGTATTCAGATTGACTAAAGAGTTTGACATGCAGGATTATGTTTCAATGATATGGAAGCCTTTATCAGCAAGCAATAGCTGCCGTATTCTTAAAATGATCTTGCATTTCTACTATTATGCCCTTATTTTGTGTTCATGTTTTTGAAAGCTGCATTCATTTGATCGGAAATACAGTACAAAACGTGATATATTATTCCAAATTAGAATAGCTGTTGTTTTCGTAATAATAGTGTAAAGTGTCATTTATTCTTATACTGGCTAACGCCAGACCACGTGTCATTTAAAATGAGACGTGGTCTGGAAACCATATGTTCATTTTCTTGTATTTGAGGCGTGGTTCACGAATGCCCAAAGCCGTATTATTGGATGCTACGAATGTCTATCAAATGCGCCTGTGCTCTCTCCCCACTCTGTGATTGTTTCCCTATTTCAGGGAAAAATTTGGTTCATGGTGTCCAGGCTGCCTAGCAGCGTGAATAAAATCGTCCTGCAGCAAGGGGAAACCCAGGCTAATTTATTCCTGTGATAAAAGCTGAGTTTTCAGCATCATTACTCCAGTCTTCAGTTTCACATGGTCCTTTAGGAATCATTCTAATATACTAATTTGCTGCTCAAGAAACATTGATTACCATCAATGCTTTGCCACAGTCTGCCAGCATTGAGTTTGTGACTGAGATTGCAACTCACTTCCCTGACTATGTTCATTGTGGTCTGTAGATGCACACAAACAAGCGTCACAAGACATCTGGAAATTGATTATTTCAATGCAATGAAGGGATTTAAAAGCCCTTCACACAACAAGTAGGGCAGCACAATGATGGTTAAACTGATAATCATTATTATTTTCATTTGAGACATTTCTTTTATCCACATTATGGGACTTTCATGTGAACACAAAAAATCAAAAGAACATCTACACATATGCAGGGTCTAGTCGCCAGATATACTGCAAGTCATAATTCCAAGAAACTCACAATTGTGAAATAAGTCACAGTTACCATTATGTTATTCCTTGGCAAAATAATCTGCGAGAAAAAGTCTGCACCCTGCTACTGTATATACAATATTGAGCTTTACAGAAGCATAGGAACCCAGGTTTGCAACTGGAGCTTGCCTAGAAGTTCAGAGAAATGGCTTGGGCAGAAGTTTGGCTTGTTTAGGTCAAATCAAGCACCAATCAGAATGAACAACCTTGCTAAAGCACAAATGGAACTTTAGTTGTGTGGCCCAGTAAATAAAACCAAGAACAGTCACGCAAGAGCCAACTCATTGAACATCAAGACCAATTTATTAAATCTAAATTGACATGACCAGGTTAACTTCTCCACTAGACACCACAGTTTCCCCACTAGAGATGGTCTTGATGGGAGTGTCCCTTCCTGAAAGAGAAGAAGTGGTAGAAGCATGAGGAGCACTTAAAAACCAAATTCCCACGGTTCCCAAGTCAGTTTACAGCGAGCACTCACTTTTCCTAGTGCAGCTTTGCTCACAGGAGCCAGAAGAGGGATGGCACACTGCTGTACTACAGTGGATGAAGATCTAACAGAGGGAGAAAAGGTTTAGCCATAGAATTCACTATAAAAAGCACTAATATTAAGGGTTGAGGTAAGGCTGCGGAGCATACGGTTTCCTGCAGAGGAGCCAGTGACGATGGATCAACAAATGTGAACATCTTCACAATAAAGCGCTTGTAGTGGGTTGGGAACTGAAGACCAGACGATCCAGTCACTGGAACCAATGAGGTCAGGTAACGATCATCCTGGTAAGGGCATCTGAAAGGAAAAGAGGGAATCAGAAACGCCTTACAGCACACTAGATGGACAAAGACTGGCCTTACTCACCCATCAACCAGAAGGTCCCATTGGGGTAGACTGAGTGGACTGGGGGTTGACGTCGCCCAGCAATGTCCCAGCATCAGGACAATGTTGGGGTCGGTCCTCTCCATAACGTGCACCTCAACATACACAGGCTCCCGCAGGACTTTTGTAACAGGATAATCAGCATCACTGTAGTAGGAAGTGTACGCCTCATCCCCTGAGGAAGAACAGCGTTTAACCAGAAACCACTGCAACCTGGAGCTTTGGAAAAGCTTTAGGCACACACTTGGGTCAAATACTTACCTTCTGCACAGCCTTTGGTGACACACTGACCATTTGCTAGCCTAAGCTCCACCCTGAGGGGTCCAGGAGCAGCTACTGGTGGAGGTGGAGGAACAGTGTTGACCTCCACAACCAGAGCTTCCACAGAAGTACCAGAGTACCTACACTGGAAGAGAAGCCTGGAAAACAAACAGTGAGCTTGTAGCATTTGTCAACGATTAACAAACCTGCTGAAGCATACTGTACATCACTCACTCAAAATGGCTGTCCCTTGTGATGGAACCAAGTGGTCCGATACCCACTTCATACGAGGAGGTCATTCTGTTTTCATACACCACATATCCACTGTCCTCCTGCAAATAGCAACACTGTTGGCATCCAGTCCACTTTAAGCCATGCAAAACAAAACCACAAGCAGCTACTCACCATCATGCTCGTGCCGCACGCAGTGACAGGGAACTGGTATATAGCAAAGAAAGGTGTGGATCCCACAGGACTGCAAGCTGGATCATCTCCACCCAGGAGACGGACTGAATCCAGGCTCAAACGAGGCAGCGTGACATCTCTAGCCACCACAACCACAAACTGACCATCTCTTATACACTGGACAGTCACTGGAACAAGGTACAAGAGCTGGTTATTGATGAGGATCGGTTTAACAAGAAACACCTTTACATTGACTCAACACTCTTACCGGCCTTCCCATAGTAACACTGCTGTCCGTTAAAGCAGCAATTAATAGCTGCACACTCAGCACCACTGATACCAGGTGGTCCACACTGGATCTGCTCATAATCAGCTACAGCACATTTGTCAATGGGCTCTGCCTTTCCAACTGGCTGTTTCGGCTGAAACTGCTGAGGAAACGGTTGACTAGCTTGAATTGACTGAGGAAACTGTTGACTAGCTTGCTGTTGAACAGACTGAGGGAACTGTTGACTAGCTTGCTGTTGAACAGACACCGGGAACTGTTGACTAGTCTGTTGAAAAGATTGAGAAAACTGTTGACTAGCTTGCTGTTGAACAGACTGAGGGAACTGTTGACTAGCTTGCTGTTGAACTGGCTTAGAAAAATGTTGACTAGCTTGCTGTTGAACTGGCTTAGAAAACTGTTGATTAGCTTGCTGTTGAACTGGCTTAGAAAACTGTTGTCTAGCTTGCTGTTGAACTGGCTTAGGATACTGTTGATTAGCTTGCCATTGAACTGACTGAGGAAACTGTTGACTAGCTTGCTGTTGAACAGACTGAAGAAACCGCTGACTAGTTTGCTGTTGAACCGGCTTAGAAAACTGTTGACTAGCTTGCCGTTGAACTGAAAGAGGGAACTGTTGACTAGATTGAACTGACTGAGGAAACTGCTGACTAGCTTGCTGTTGAATCCTCGGGTCAGTTTGCTGGAACATCAGAGCTTGAGGACTTTGGTGCAGATTACTCCACTTTGGAACAGCATGACAGAACACACAGAACCAAACACAAAGTGCCAGCGTCTGAGCAACACACCAACTCCCTGCCATTGTCCAACAGCTAGTCACACTGTTGAGATGCTGCCCTTTGTTTTTTTGTACTCTACCGATTTTGGCTAATTAACGATAATCCCTCCCCTTTCATTAACAGTCATGATTCTCCAGACTTGCATGAGTGTGGAGTTTATCCAACTGGGTGTTTCCATTTGTTCCTAAGATTCAATTGTCCTTGTTTTTCCACCCTTTTTGAACATACAAAGAATGCACATATTGAGCTTGATGCGGAAAAGTGTACTATTTTTGCCATTCAGAATTCGGCCTTTATTTTAAATGCTTCGTCCTGTGAATATAATGGTGGATGTTTTGGCTATTCTGGCCTGTGTATTCAGATTGACTAAAGAGTTTGACATGCAGGATTATGTTTCAATGATATGGAAGCCTTTATCAGCAAGCAATAGCTGCCGTATTCTTAAAATGATCTTGCATTTCTACTATTATGCCCTTATTTTGTGTTCATGTTTTTGAAAGCTGCTTTCATTTGATCGGAAATACAGTACAAAACGTGATATATTATTCCAAATTAGAATAGCTGTTGTTTTCGTAATAATAGTGTAAAGTGTCATTTATTCTTATACTGGCTAACGCCAGACCACGTATCATTTAAAATGAGACGTGGTCTGGAAACCATATGTTCATTTTCTTGTATTTGAGGCGTGGTTCACGAATGCCCAAAGCCGTATTATTGGGTGCTACGAATGTCTATCAAATGCGCCTGTGCTCTCTCCCCATTCTGTGATTGTTTCCCTATTTCAGGGAAAAATTTGGTTCATGGTGTCCAGGCTGCCTAGCAGCGTGAATAAAATCGTCCTGCAGCAAGGGGAAACCCAGGCTAATTTATTCCTGTGATAAAAGCTGAGTTTTCAGCATCATTACTCCAGTCTTCAGTTTCACATGGTCCTTTAGGAATCATTCTAATATGCTAATTTGCTGCTCAAGAAACATTGATTACCATCAAAGTTTTGCCACAGTCTGCCAGCATTGAGTTTGTGACTGATATTGCAACTCACTTCCCTGACTATGTTCATTGTGGTCTGTAGATGCACAAGAACAAGCGTCACAAGGCATCTGGAAATGGATTATTTCAATGCAATGAAGGGATTTAAAAGCCCTTCACACAACAAGTAGGGCAGCACAATGATGATTAAACTGATAATCATTATTATTCTCATTTGAGACATTTCTTTTATCCAAATTATGGGACTTTCATGTGAACACAAAAATCAAAAGAACATCTACACATATGCAGGGTCTAGTCACCAGAAATACTGCAAGTCATAATTCCAAGAAACTCACAATTGTGAAAAGTCACAACTACCATTATGTTATTCCTTGGCAAAATAATCTGCAAGAAAAAGTCTGCACCCTGCTACTGTACATAAAATATTGAGCTTTACAGAAGCATAGGAACCCAGGTTTGCAACTGGAGCCTTCCTAGAATTTCAGTGAAATGGCTTGGGCAGAAGTTTGGCTTGTTTAGTTCAAATCAAGCACCAATCAGAATGAACAACCTTGCTAAAACACAAATGGAACTTTAGTTGTGTGGCCCAGTAAATAAAACCAAGAACAGTCACGTAAGAGCCGACTCATTGAACATCAACACCAATTTATTAAATCTAAATTGACATGACCAGGTTAACTTCTCCACTAGACACCACAGTTTGCCCACTAGAGATGGTCTTGATGGGAGTGTCCCTTCCTGAAAGAGAAGAAGTGGTAGAAGCATGAGGAGCACTTAAAAACCAAATTCCCACGGTTCCCAAGTCGGTTTACAGCGAGCACTCACTTTTCCTAGTGCAGCTTTGCTCACAGGAGCCAGAAGAGGGATGGCACACTGCTGTACTACAGTGGATGAAGATCTAACGGAGGGAGAAAAGGTTTAGCCATAGAATTCACTATAAAAAGCACTAATATTAAGGGTTGAGGTAAGGCTGCGGAGCATACGGTTTCCTGCAGAGGAGCCAGTGACGATGGATCAACAAATGTGAACATCTTCACAATAAAGCGCTTAAAGTGGGTTGGGAACTGAAGACCAGACGATCCAGTCACTGGAACCAATGTGGTCAGGTAACGATCATCCTGGTAAGGGCATCTGAAAGGAAAAGAGGGAATCAGAAACGCCTTACAGCACACTAGATGGACAAAGACTGGCCTTACTCACCCATCAACCAGAAGGTCCCATTGGGGTAGACTGAGTGGACTGGGGGTTGACGTCGCCCAGCAATGTCCCAGCATTAGGACAATGTTGGGGTCGGTCCTCTCCATAACGTGCACCTCAACATACACAGGCTCCCGCAGGACTTTTGTAACAGGATAATCAGCATCACTGAAGTAGGAAGTGTACGCCTCGTCCCCTGAGGAAGAACAGTGTTTAACCAGAAACCACTGCAACCTGGAGCTTTGGAAAAGCTTTAGGCACACACTTGGGTCAAATACTTACCTTCTGCACAGCCTTTGGTGACACTGACCATTTGCTAGCCTAAGCTCCACCCTGAGGGGTCCAGGAGCAGCTACTGGTGGAGGTGGAGGAACAGTGTTGACTTCCACAACCAGAGCTTCCACAGAAGTACCAGAGTACCTACACTGGAAGAGAAGCCTGGAAAACAAACAGTGAGCTTGTAGCATTTGTCAAGGATTAACAAACCTGCTGAAGCATACTGTACATCACCCACTCAAAATGGCTGTCCCTTGTGATGGAACCAAGTGGTCCGATACCCACTTCATACGAGGAGGTCATTCTGTTTTCATACACCACATATCCACTGTCCTCCTGCAAATAGCAACACTGTTGGCATCCAGTCCACTTTAAGCCATGCAGAACAAAACCACAAGCAGCTACTCACCATCATGCTTGTGCCGCACGCAGTGACAGGGAACTGGTATATAGCAAAGAAAGGTGTGGATCCCACAGGACTGCAAGCTGGATCATCTCCACCCAGGAGACGGACTGAATCCAGGCTCAAACGAGGCAGCGTGACATCTCTAGCCACCACAACCACAAACTGACCATCTCTTATACACTGGACAGTCACTGGAACAAGGTACAAGAGCTGGTTATTGATGAGGATCGGTTTAACAAGAAACACCTTTACATTGACTCAACACTCTTACCGGCCTTCCCATAGTAACACTGCTGTCCGTTAAAGCAGCAATTAATAGCTGCACACTCAGCACCACTGATACCAGGTGGTCCACACTGGATCTGCTCATAATCAGCTACAGCACATTTGTCAATGGGCTCTGCCTTTCCCACTGGCTGTTTCGGCTGAAACTGCTGAGGAAATGGTTGACTAGCTTGAATTGACTGAGGAAACTGTTGACTAGCTTGCTGTTGAACAGACTGAGGGAACTGTTGACTAGCTTGCTGTTGAACAGACTGAGGGAACTGTTGACTAGCTTGCTGTTGAACAGACACCGGGAACTGTTGACTAGTCTGTTGAAAAGATTGAGAAAACTGTTGACTAGCTTGCTGTTGAACAGACTGAGGGAACTGTTGACTAGCTTGCTGTTGAACTGGCTTAGAAAACTGTTGACTAGCTTTCTGTTGAACTGGCTTAGAAAACTGTTGATTAGCTTGCTGTTGAACTGGCTTAGAAAACTGTTGACTAGCTTGCTGTTGAACTGGCTTAGGATACTGTTGATTAGCTTGCCATTGAACTGACTGAGGAAACTGCTGAGGAAACTGTTGACTAGCTTGCTGTTGAACAGACTGAAGAAACCGCTGACTAATTTGCTGTTGAACCGGCTTAGAAAACTGTTGACTAGCTTGCCGTTGAACTGACAGAGGGAACTGTTGACTAGCTTGAACTGACTGAGGAAACTGCTGACTAGCTTGCTGTTGAAACCTCGGGTCAGTTTGCTGGAACATCAGAGCTTGAGGACTTTGGTGCAGATTACTCCACTTTGGAACAGCATGACAGAAAGCACAGAACCAAACACAAAGTGCCAGAGTCTGAGCAACACACCAACTCCCTGCCATTGTCCAACAGCTAGTCACACTGTTAAGATGCTGCCCTTTGGTTTTTTGTACTCTACCGATTTTGGCTAATTAATGATAATCCCTCCCCTTTCATTAACAGTCATGATTCTCCAGACTTGCATGAGTGTGGAGTTTATCCAACTGGGTGTTTCCATTTGTTCCTAAGATTCAATTGTCCTTGTTTTTCCACCCTTTTTGAACATACAAAGAATGCACATATTGAGCTTGATGCAGAAAAGTTTACTATTTTTGCCATTCAGAATTCGGCCTTTGTTTTAAATGCTTCATCCTGCGAATATAATGGTGGATGTTTTGGCTATTCTGGCCTGTGTATTCAGATTGACTAAAGAGTTTGACATGCAGGATTATGTTTCAATTATATGGAAGCCTTTATCAGCAAGCAATAGCTGCCGTATTCTTAAAATGATCTTGCATTTCTACTATTATGCCCTTATATTGTGTTCATGTTTTTGAAAGCTGCATTCATTTGATCGAAAATACAGTACAAAACGTGAAATATTATTCCAAATTAGAATAGCTGTTGTTTTCGTAATAATAGTGTAAAGTGTCATTTATTCTTATATTGGCTAACGCCAGACCACGTATCATTTAGAATGAGACGTGGTCTGGAAACCATATGTTCATTTTCTCGTAATTGAGGCGTGGTTCACGAATGCCCAAAGCCGTATTATTGGGTGCTACGAATGTCTATCAAATGCGCCTGTGCTCCCTCCCCATTCTGTGATTGTTTCCCTATTTCAGAGAAAAATTTGGTTCTTGGTGTCCAGGCTGCCTGGCAGCGTGAATAAAATCATCCTGCAGCAAGGCAGCATGGGGAAACCCAGGCTAATTTATTCCTGTGATAAAAGCTGAGTTTTCAGCATCATTACTCCAGTCTTCAGTTTCACATGGTCCTTTAGGAATCATTCTAATATACTAATTTGCTGCTCAAGAAACATTGATTACCATCAATGCTTTGCCACAGTCTGCCAGCATTGAGTTTGTGACTGAGATTGCAACTCACTTCCCTGACTATGTTCATTGTGGTCTGTAGATGCACACGAACAAGCGTCACAAGACATCTGGAAATTGATTATTTCAATGCAATGAAGGGATTTAAAAGCCCTTCACACAACAAGAAGGGCAGCACAATGATGGTTAAACTGATAATCATTATTATTTTCATTTGAGACATTTCTTTTATCCACATTATGGGACTTTCATGTGAACACAAAAATCAAAAGAACATCTACACATATGCAGGGTCTAGTCGCCAGATATACTGCAAGTCATAATTCCAAGAAACTCACAATTGTGAAATAAGTCACAATTACCATTATGTTATTCCTTGGCAAAATAATCTGCGAGAAAAAGTCTGCACCCTGTATATAAAATATTGAGCTTTACAGAAGCATAGGAACCCAGGTTTGCAACTGGAGCTTGCCTAGAAGTTCAGTGAAATGGCTTGGGCAGAAGTTTGGCTTGTTTAGTTCAAATCAAGCACCAATCAGAATGAACAACCTTGCTAAAGCTTAAATGGAACTTTAGTTGTGTGGCCCAGTAAATAAAACCAAGAACAGTCACGTAAGAGCCGACTCATTGAACATCAACACCAATTTATTAAATCTAAATTGACATGACCAGGTTAACTTCTCCACTAGACACCACAGTTTGCCCACTAGAGATGGTCTTGATGGGAGTGTCCCTTCCTGTAAGAGAAGAAGTGGTAGAAGCATGAGGAGCACTTAAAAACCAAATTCCCACGGTTCCCAAGTCGGTTTACAGCGAGCACTCACTTTTCCTAGTGCAGCTTTGCTCACAGGAGCCAGAAGAGGGATGGCACACTGCTGTACTACAGTGGATGAAGATCTAACAGAGGGAGAAAAGGTTTAGCCATAGAATTCACTATAAAAAGCACTAATATTAAGGGTTGAGGTAAGGCTGCGGAGCATACGGTTTCCTGCAGAGGAGCCAGTGACGATGGATCAACAAATGTGAACATCTTCACAATAAAGCGCTTGTAGTGGGTTGGGAACTGAAGACCAGACGATCCAGTCACTGGAACCAATGAGGTCAGGTAACGATCATCCTGGTAAGGGCATCTGAAAGGAAAAGAGGGAATCAGAAACACCTTACAGCACACTAGATGGACAAAGACTGGCCTTACTCACCCATCAACCAGAAGGTCCCATTGGGGTAGACTGAGTGGACTGGGGGTTGACGTCGCCCAGCAATGTCCCAGCATCAGGACAATGTTGGGGTCGGTCCTCTCCATAACGTGCACCTCAACATACACAGGCTCCCGCAGGACTTTTGTAACAGGATAATCAGAATCACTGTAGTAGGAAGTGTACGCCTCGTCCCCTGAGGAAGAACAGCGTTTAACCAGAAACCACTGCAACCTGGAGCTTTGGAAAAGCTTTAGGCACACACTTGGGTCAAATACTTACCTTCTGCACAGCCTTTGGTGACACACTGACCATTTGCTAGCCTAAGCTCCACCCTGAGGGGTCCAGGAGCAGCTACTGGTGGAGGTGGAGGAACAGTGTTGACCTCCACAACCAGAGCTTCCACAGAAGTACCAGAGTACCTACACTGGAAGAGAAGCCTGGAAAACAAACAGTGAGCTTGTAGCATTTGTCAACGATTAACAAACCTGCTGAAGCATACTGTACATCACCCACTCAAAATGGCTGTCCCTTGTGATTGAACCAAGTGGTCCGATACCCACTTCATACGAGGAGGTCATTCTGTTTTCATACACCACATATCCACTGTCCTCCTGCAAATAGTAACACTGTTGGCATCCAGTCCACTTTAAGCCATGCAGAACAAAACCACAAGCAGCTACTCACTATCATGCTCGTGCCGCACGCAGTGACAGGGAACTGGTATATAGCAAAGAAAGGTGTGGATCCCACAGGACTGCAAGCTGGATCATCTCCACCCAGGAGACGGACTGAATCCAGGCTCAAACGAGGCAGCGTGACATCTCTAGCCACCACGACCACAAACTGACCATCTCTTGTACACTGGACAGTCACTGGAACAAGGTACAAGAGCTGGTTATTGATGAGGATCGGTTTAACAAGAAACACCTTTACATTGACTCAACACTCTTACCGGCCTTCCCATAGTAACACTGATGTCCGTTAAAGCAGCAATTAATAGCTGCACACTCAGCACCACTGATACCAGGTGGTCCACACTGGATCTGCTCATAATCAGCTACAGCACATTTGTCAATGGGCTCTGCCTTTCCCACTGGCTGTTGTGGCTGAAACTGCTGAGGAAACGGCTGACTAGCTTGAACTGACTGAGGAAACTGTTGACTAGCTTGCTGTTGAACAGACTGAGGAAACTGTTGACTAGCTTGTGGTTGAACAGACTGAAGAAACCGCTGACTAGTTTGCTGTTGAACCGGCTTAGAAAACTGTTGACTAGCTTGCCATTGAACTGACAGAGGGAACTGTTGGCTAGCTTGAACTGACTGAGGAAACTGCTGACTAGCTTGCTGTTGAAACCTCGGGTCAGTTTGCTGGAACATCAGAGCTTGAGGACTTTGGTGCAGATTACTCCACTTTGGAACAGCATGACAGAAAGCACAGAACCAAACACAAAATGCCAGAGTCTGAGCAACACACCAACTCCCTGCCATTGTCCAACAGCTAGTCACACTGTTAAGATGCTGCCCTTTGGTTTTTTGTACTCTACCGATTTTGGCTAATTAACGATAATCCCTCCCCTTTCATTAACAGTCATGATTCTCCAGACTTACATGAGTGTGGAGTTTATCCAACTGGGTGTTTCCATTTTAATTGTCCTTGTTTTTCCACCGTTTTTGAACATACAAAGAATGCACATATTGAGCTTGATGCGGAATAGTTTACTAGTACTATTTCTGCTTTTCAGAATTCGGCCTTTGTTTTATGTTTCATCCTGCGAATATAATGGTGGATGTTTTGGCTATTATGGATTGTTTTTTTCTTTAAAACGTGTCTTGGATTTCTCATGGCAATAGGCCTTAGTATTCAGACTGACTCAAGAGTTTGATTTGCAGGATTATGTTGCAATGTTATGGAAGCTTTTATCAACAATAGCTTATTTATTCCTAAATGTTGTACCATTAAAAAGACTAATTTTTATAAAAAAAAGTGTTTTAATATCCTTTACACACTGCAAGATCATTCTGTATAGCTCAATATTTTAGGTAACAGGGTTCAGACAAGACCTGAAGTAAGGCAATAATATACCTTAAATTAATTTAAACATGCACATTTATTGTAATATGAGTCTTGACAGAAAATAGCAGGATCCATTAAAGTCTCTCTTCACAAAAAACAAATAATTAATTCTCTAAACTATGCTTGAATTCAATTATTAGAGGACAACTATTATTTGAGACCAAATAACTACTCATGTGAAAAAGCATACTCTTCAAGAACTTATTAGGGCTGTTCTTGCACATAAGCAATGCTCTCAGTTAACAACCAATGTGGAACCAGATTAAAGGGCATATTGCAGGTTAGAGGACCCAACGAGTCAATGCATAGAAAAACAATGTAGGAACTAGATTTTCTTTAAAATATACGTATAAACACGCCACAGAAGCTTCTGCAGTCGTTTTTGTGAGAAAATTTTACTTCCGCGTCTGAAAATGGGCGTGGCGGGCGTGACGCAATGAGCGGGAGAGCCGTCGATTCACACAACAGGAAAACAATGGATCGCATGACATTTCGGACGCTGAGGAAATACTCGTATGACGGATCAAGCCATAAAGTTATGAGCCTGCTATGCTAAAGAGATCAGGGACAGGCCAGGATAATGTCAGACAGAATGGTCAGAGAAAAATTGAGCTGTGATGTGAGGAGAACCAGTGGAGAACAGGACAGGTGCCTTCTGGTGAGAGACGTGCTTATAGTATACAGGTTCGCTAACGATATACACTGTGCTCACAATATTCTACAGATTATTATGATCCTATAACAGGCCAGCAGACATTAGTATGTTTAGGGTAGATTTATATACTATTAAATGTATAAAAACTTTACTTGAGTATATTTCTATACTAAAAGCATAGGCTATACTCGGGTAAATTTTTAATACATATTTTTCACCTAGGTTATAACATAAACAGAACATTAAAGGTTTGAGTATTTAAACAACCAATTTTGTTTTTTAATTACAAGTTTTATTTAGGGCATGACATGACTAAGTTGCCTATATAACACTATTTGATGCTTCGGCATACCATGTTGAACTCCATCATATCGCCGGGATGCTAATCATTTGATCTGAAGTGAACGCTACACACGACCGTGTTTTCCGAGCCAAGAGGAGAAATCCCGTCCCTTCACCTGCTCAAACCGCACCAGGAACGAAAGATAGGCTATATAGCACCGTCACTTTTATTGTAATGGAAACTTGTGGACTCGATCTTGAAGTCCTGACAGGCTGGAGTTTTTGCAATCTCCACAAACACAATAATTTACCATGACGATGATAAATTAAAATGCAAAAACTAACGATAGCACACTGACTGACGAGTGCTATCACTGAACACCAGCCTACTCTTCTCTGAGCCGAGGCTGCGGCTCCCTGATATGACGTCAAATGACGCGATGTTGAAAAAAAAGCCGTTTTTACTAGCAGTCCAAGAAATGCTCACTTTATCTTCTAAATTAGTGTCCTTATGTTGTTTTAAAACATTTTATAGCAGCATTAAATCCTGCATTAACTTTTCATATGGTATTTTCATACAAGGTTATCTATAAATTTCGATTTTTTTTTTTACCTGCAATATGCTCTTTAAGAAAGCACCAGTCTACTGTTCAATAAACACTACTGGGACCACTCGAGTTTAAGGATTTAACCACGATACACCGCTCTACAGTAATTTGAAAGTGATTGCAGTACCAGTTTTGGCCACAATCTTACATACGGCTCCTTTAATTAATAGAGACAAGTAAAAATTGTGATCAAATATGAAAATATGATTAATCGTACAGCCCTAAAAAAAAAAAGTCACACGTTACATACATTAAATGCTGTTATTTTCCCCCATCTGTAGCAATTCTCTGGTGTCTTTTGCTGGTGCCAAGGCTACGCCCATTCCTGCCAAGGGCGAGTTTATTAATATGAATAAATGCACTGCTTTTTTCCCTGGACTGAAGTACTGTACAGTCCTGAAGTATCCTGATGCAACATCAAACGATGCTGCCCCTTACTTTCCTCTCACTGGAGACAGCAAGTAAGGGAAAATCATCTATATGCTAATATCGAAATATTCCTTTTTCTCAAACATTTCATCCACATTCGTCTGTGTTTAGATTTGCTGTTGAGCTCCATCCATCTGAAGAGGTCACAGAGTATATTGCCACCATCAGCTACGCCTACGAAGATGAGGCAGACAAAGTCACGTTTAGCCTGAATGCTGAAGGTTAGAGACCACTTAACAAAATACACAACTAAAAAAAAGAGAAAATTTAAATTTACCATCATTTTTCTTTTGCTCACAAACAGGAACATCCCATGAGGCCAGAAATGTAGTGATATTGAACAGACAGCAGTACAGTATCTCTGCAGAGTTTCAAATCGATTCTCTTCAGCTTGATTCTAAAGTTTCTGCAAAACTGAAGCGTGGTGAGAATTTGACTTTGGAAATTGAAAGTGACCTAAAACTCCCAGAGACGACTTCTGTTCAAATACTCATCCTGAAATATGGTACATGTCCAGTACAAATGGCCTGTCGCAATTATTGATTAATTGTCTGATTATGGTTATCAGATCAAATTTAGATAACTGTTCAGTTTAAGTTTCAGTCTCAGTTTGCCATTCAAATAAGGAAATATATGACCATGACAGTATCATTCTAGTAAATTATCTCTCTCAAAATATATTCTCAGAGAGTGAAAAGATTGAGGCTGAATTTAAGTCTGATGTCAGATCTGAGATTCAAAGAATCATTCCCAACATCCTTCTTGATCGTCAGATTGGTCTGAATGAGTTGAAGGTCCGCGATGTTCTGGCAAAGGCAGTTGCGGTAAGAACTTCCCTCAATTTTTTTTTCATCAGCTTTTGAGAATACCCAAAGAAACACTGCAAAAAAAAATCTGTTCTTACTTAGTATTTTTGTCTTGTTTCCAGTCCAAATATCTAAAAATCCTTAAATCAAGAACCATTCACTAGATGAGTAAAATGACAAGATATTATGTCCTGTTTTCTGGGCAAAGTGATCAAAATTAAGTTTTGTTTTTCCCCAGAAAACAAGACTTATCTTATGGCATTTTACTACTTTAGTAAATGCATCTTAAAGATTTTATTTATTTATTTATTTATTTATTTTGCAGCAGCAGCAAATAAATACGTATTAAACTTACAGGGATTGTAAACCCTAAAATGGACTAACATTAAGTAATTTACTCACCCTGACATTGTTCTAATACTGCCATATACCCTTCTTTCTTTTTCGGACCACAAAAGGAGAGCATTTTATTTATTTTTTTTAAATGAAGAGCTTGCTATTGTCTATAAAGGCAGTGAATAGTAATCAGCATCAAGCTTTTTATTAAAAAAGATGCAAAAGCATTGTAACAGTTTGTCTAATATTCACACTCAGACTAATTGCCACAAAATTTATATTAGGGAGGGAACTGCCGGCTAAGCAGGGCTGTGTATTGGCAAGAATTTGGCGATACGATGTGTATCACGATACATGGGTCACGATTCAATATATTGCGATATATTGCGATATATTTCGAAACTGTCCATAAGGCGATATATTGGGATTATTTTTTTAAGTAGGACTATAATTTTAGAAAAAACAATATTAAAAAAAAGACATGATGTGAATTAATGTCGGACAAGTTTACTTTAGGTAAACAATTCAATACTCAGAAAATCAAACTACCAGTTTGGGATTGTGGTTCACAGGTTCATTACAAAAACTTTGGTTAAATGTGTTTTTAGAAGTTGGTTATAAACTTGATAGACTTAGGGGGTCGCACACCGGACGAGAAGCGCAGCGCTGCGCCACGTAGGACAACTCCAGGTATCCCACACTGGACGTGCACTTTCTCATCAGTGTATGGCCAGCAATATTGTTATATTTAATGACATGAAATGAAGGTAATGTCTGTTCTATGTTATGATTGTACCGTACAATAAAATACAATCGTTGTTTAGTCTGCAGTCTGAAAACTTTACCTCAGAGCATCCGTTCACTGAATGAATTGAGAATCTTAGCTGAAAATCCAATAACATCAGCAATTGTCATTCAAGCAGCTGATTTCTGATAATGGATGCAAAACTAAATGCATATTGCTGGATAGGGCGAAGTCAGGATACATTAGCAACGATTTGAGACAAAAAATAATTAAAATTTTATATAAAACTATGTAAATTCAGCAGGATTTTGAACACGGCCCTGAGCCGTTGCTGGGCGCCGCAGGTAGAGGGCGAATGGCGCCGCCGCTGTACACTCATAGAGAATAATGTGTTCGAATTTTAAAGATGTGGTGCTGAGCTTCTCGTCTGTTGTACGACGCACTTATAGACTCTCCGCCGAAACCCCCGTTTCACTGTTGCTCACGCGACGGTCCTGCTCGAGCCTCGACGCTTACGCGCGGCTACTGCTTGCGGTGTGAATGGTGTGGTTCAGCCATAGCTATGTTGTTTCTAGCAAAATGTTAGGCTAGTGGTGCGTCTATGCATAGCCACACAAAAAAAAAAATGATATTGCGTATCTGAAAATCGATACAGTATTGCAAAATAAAATATCGCGATACTCAAGTGTATCGATTTTTTTCTTACACCCCAACGGCTAAGCTCTGTGTTAGTCTAAATACTCAGTAAGACACGAAATAGACATCATCATTCAGATAAGAACTTTTGTTCTGCTAGTGTTGAAATGTTTTGACTCTGGTCATGATATGTGTGATTTCCTCTCATGTATTGATGGTGGAAGGTATTCTTTACCTCTTTCTTTTGTGAAAAATACTCACTCTAGCATCTATTTCGTGTCTTACTGAGTATTTAGACTAACACAGAGCTTAGCCGTAGGGGTGTAAGAAAAAATCGATACACTTGAGTATCCTTAACTAATCTAACTTCTTCTATCATTGCCTTACTGATATCCTAGATCAATAAGCACACTACCTCCCCCTAGTGTAAGGTCTAAGCCTTACATACCAGAGGACAACTAATGTACAGGCCAGGACTGTTAGAGCATCACAGAATGTATTCCAAGTGTTCAGGGGGTTAACGAAAGGGTTTGATCATAGACAGAAGTGGACAGAGCGATCTCATTGGAACTCCATTGAGACAATTGAAGCCCGTTTTTGGCGATTTTTTTAGCACTTCCGTCCCTGATGCGCAGACTCAAACAGAGCTTGATGACATAGATGTGACGTGAGCAACCCGTCTGTCTTCTAGTGGCTGTGATCATGAGAAATCTGAATCATTCCCTTCAGAAATTTGCAGAAGCGGAGAATGTGAATAGGAGCTGTCCATGAGCGAGGAGCAGGAGACACTTTTGCTAGGTATTCTAATTAATTATTTTGACATTTTGCCTCCACGTTTCCCCGATTGCGCGCAAGCTTCTTCTCCTGTCCATATGGTAATCTCTCTACTGTGCGACAGAGAGTCGTGTGGGTATGACGCAATCGTTAGCCTACTTTCACTAAAACTGCTTCTACGGGGCCATAACATAAGTTACAAGGTAATGGAGCATTTTATACATTGTCGTGTTTCTTTAGAAATAAATAAAGGACAAATGGGGTCTTCAAACACCTCAGATGTAAAGTTATTCGCTGTCAAAGTGACGCCAAAATGAATGGGAGTCAATGGGAATGCTAACGCAAGTGAAGTTCTGCTACAAGATGGCAGCTCCCGCGAGGCTTCAACTTGCGGTCGATGGATTACCCCCTTGGGTTTAATGCATTTTTAGGGTTTAATGTAGGGTTTTAAACAAAATCTATGTATTATTTATCAAAAATCCTGACCTTGGCCACAAGTTGTAAGAAATCAAAATAAATTAAAACACATCATGAAATACATCACTTATTCAGTCCAAAAGGTATCCAAGTACTTTCTTCACTGAATCAAATATAGATGTAAACACAAAAAAAAGTACAAGGATTGTATTTCATGGTGCTTGATTGCTCACAATGTGTGGTTTCTTTTCCACCAAGCTCTATCGTAAACCATTGGACCATTCTGTGATACTTTTGTATCTTTCTATGAAAGTTCGAGGTTGGTGCAGGAGGATAGGTGCACGAGGAAATCATATTTTTTTGTGGTCTAAAGCATACTGCATTAGAACAACACCAAGGTGCGTGTGGTGAGCAGGACGGCCGAGGGACGTGAGAGAAAGTCGCGAGGCCGTTGGTGCGATTGCTAATGAGCAGCACCTGTGAAGCACACCGGTCTCGCATCTCTCACGAAGGAGCGGAGCCATAAAGGGGGAGCGACGGAGTGGATGATCGAGAGAGGAACAGGCCTGCTTTTATTTGGTAAGCCAGCAGTCGTCCGTGAGGGGCTGCTGGCCGGTATTTATGTTTTATTTTGGGTAGCCAGCAGTCGTCCGCGAGGGGCTGCTGGCAGGTAATTTGTTTGTTTATTTTATTTAAATAAAGTTTTATTTTATTATTATGATCCGGTTCCTGCCTCCTTCTTCCCTGAACTTTGTTACAGTGAGTAAATAATGACTTACTTTTATTTATTTATTTTTTACATGTATGCAGATTTTGGGAGTCCACACCGAGCCGGTGATCACTCTTCCTGAAAGATTGTTTCTAAATGTGTGAGTAAATGTTCACCATGTTCAACAGTATTTCAATTAATTTCACAGTTACCAGTTAAAATTAACACATGTTTTTTAAACAGAGAGGCTGCTGTTAAACACCACTTTGGCCAGCATTACTATACCATCACTCTTCCCTTGCCCTTGGGTGGAAAATCCACTAGGGATCTGAACTTTCCCACAACCCTCTCCACACCAAACCTGATTGTGCCTCATCTTGGTCTGGAGTTTGAATCTGCTAGCATTAACCTTCCAGAGGTCTTCATTCCTAAGAGTGTGTCGCTGTCTGTGCCAACTCTCGGATTGGTAGAGTTGTCCGGAAAACTAAACAGCAACTATTACATCTTAGATGCAGCTGTGTCTGCAGCCAGAGATCCTGCTGAAAGTTATTCTGCTAAGTTTGAAGTCACTGGCACAAGTCCTGTTGACCTCCTCTCCCTAAAGGTCGAAGGTAAACCTATATTTGAAGTACCACATGCACTTGTTTTGGTTGGTTGCTTATTGATTGATTTACTTCACAGGATCTGCTCTAGTTGAGACCACACCTGGCGATCCTCTCAAGGCGAACGTAAAGGCTGTGCTTCGCCACAAGATAATCGGTGCTACGATTGGTGTTGAGGGGGAATTGGAATTTGCTGAAAAACTCAGTGTGAAATCCAAAAGCAAGCTTGAAGTAACTAGCCATGTTGGAGTGCAAATTTCATTGGAGCACACTGGACAGTTTGGCGTTGATGCCGAGGAGATCTCTGGATATGGAAACCTGGAAGGATTCTTCAAGGCTGGTTCAGTCCTTGGTTCAGGAAACCTTTTGCAATCAGTCTCAGTCCTCCCATTCAGACAAGAGGCAAAGATGAATTCTTCACTGAAAGTAGATTCAAAACCTCTTCAGGCTCCCAAGTCATTTGCTGTATCCTTTGCCAATGGACACAACACAGCATATGACAACCTTGTAACATGGCTAAACATTGCTGAAATAACCTTCAAGGAATCCCAGCTTGATCTAAATTCTCATACGAAAGCACAGGTTCTTGGCCTGAAGATTCAAAACGTGGTTGAGGCCAGAGCTGGTGTTGAAGCAGTTATCATTAAGATTGAGACCTCAACTTACAGCATTGAAGAACGTATCCATTCCCTGATCACAGGAGCACTGGACATCAGTGGTCTAGCTATTCACAGTGACGCCTCTGTTAAACTCATTGGACACCAAGGTGTCCACAAAGCCGTTCTGAACCTCAATAAAGATGGCCTGAGAACTAATGGCACAACCTCACTGAAAAGCCTCCTGAGTCTGCAGGAGCTTAAGCACACCTTTGAGATCACCTACAAAAATGAAACTGCCACTGCTCAGTGCAAAACCATTGGAGAAATTATGGGAAGTCTCATTGACCACAAGACTGAGCTAGAGATTGCTGGACTTTCTGGCAAAATCAAAAATCATATACGTTTCAACTCCACATCATTTAATTTTGACACCAACAGTGATGGTACATCTATTCCATTCAGTTTCAATTTTGATGCCAGTGTTAATGGTAAGGATAAAGCAAACTTCCCTTATATACGTACAAGGCATGATTTTACTGCAAAAGTCTTTCTAAAAGCAGAACCACAATCCATAGCTCACTCTCATGAATGCAAAATCTCAACCAGTCTTGACCTAGACAATGGTGTCAACATTAAATCACAATTTGAAAGCATGTCTGACACTTTGCTTATCCCCTCTGAACAACAGATTAAAGTGACAATTAAGGCTGAAGTGAACGACTATGCCATTAAAAAGGAAATGAGCGCTTACAACAGTCCAGCACGGCTTGGACTGGAAGGGTCTGGAAACGTGCGCACCAATCTGTTCAACACTGCCAACAGTGCTTATCAGGACTTTGCAGTCTCTGGCTTCCTAAAGTATGACAAAAGCACCGATACACAATCAATTAGCTTGCCTTTCATTGAAAGTTTTTCACGAGTCCCTGAAAACATCAGAATAACACTTGTGAGCATGGGCGAGACCCTGATGAAATACATCAACCGAGAGGGGATTGCTTCTAAAATTCAGAACATACCTCATCGTGTAAGTGACTGTGTGTCTAAATTGAACTTTGAGAGAAGAGCTCTGCAGCTGAAACATGCCTTGAAAACTCTGTACCACGAGAACGCATTAAAGCTGAAAGGTCTGATCGGTGCTTTTGAGAAATTAATGAGTGATATGTTCAATGGTTTCAGTAAGGCATTGGATAGTTTGGAGGAATTGATTGTGATGGGTGTGCAGATTGACAAAGTTGTTGAAATCCTACCAAAGCACATCAAGGTATTGATATTTTCCATCATTGAGGACGTAAAAAATATTCTTAGCTTGATCAACACCCAAGGTTACTCAAATCTGAATGAAATCATCCATCCTGCCAATGCAGAGAACAAGCTTGACAGTCAGATTCCTGCAATTTCGACATCTCTTCTAGTGCCATCTTTTGGAAAACTGTATGGTGAATTCATAATCAAAACACCTCTCTACAACGCCAGAACCTCTGCAGAGTTCATGAACGCCTCAGAGAGATTCCCTTTTTTCACAGCTTGCATTAACTCTAAAGGAACCTCTGCAAACCTCAACGTTCTGAGTTATGATCTAAAATCCACAGCACAGATATCGATTCCCGAGACGAGTCCTGTAATAGTGTCTGAAACCTTTAAGTTAACACACACTGAATTGACTTTAGACCAACAGGCATTGTTGACTCTGAATGGATCTGCCTCTAACAATACTGTCTTTCTTGAAACTTCATACAAAAACCAGGTGAGCATCCCCTCGCACTCGCTGTTTGGTGAAGTTACCCTGATTCAGAAGGCTGTAGCTTGCCAGGGTGATGCTGCATTCACACTGACAGTTAAAAATGAAGGAACTGGCAGATTTGCCCTTCAAGACTTCTCTGAGGAAGGCACCCATAAGAGTGACTTGTATTTGAACATGGGCATTGGCGCCGCCAAGCTGTCTTTTAATGGCCACACTGATAGCGATGCTTTGCAGATCAAGATGAAGATAAAAGTGAATGCTGATGCTGTTGCTCTAAGCCACCTTGAATTCAATGCTAGTGTTGATACTGAGTCTCCATTAATCAAGAACAGTTTGGTGGTTGTTTCTGGGAAGGCTCGTTTGGGCGATATGATGGTGGAAATCAAGGCATCCCATGTCACATCGGTAGTCGGAGCTGTCAGCGGTGTCCTCTCTAATGCCGCCAACATCATGACTTGTCCTAGTGAGGTTGCTATTGACTTTCAGAACAGGGGTATTGCTAAGATCAACCTCTTCAAGTCTTTTTTAGCCAATGTTGATGTCCAGAAAGACTTCACTGTTACCTTCAACTCTGACATACAAGAAATCCACAGTGTGTTAGTCGCCTATTTAAACAATTACAACTACAGACATAACGTCACAGCCAGCAATAACAAAGCTGAGATGGGTATTTACGCTGTTGTGGATAGTTTGGCCAGCTTTGGGTACTTGAATGCTGCAGAAATGTTTGTGCCAGCCATTTTCAAGATTCCAGCAACTAGAGAGCTGAACTTGAATGATAATACTGGCCGATGGTATGACTTTACCACAAATGACCAGCCTGTTAATCTAAGTGCCAAACTTGTCTACCAGAAGAGCTGGTTTGCTCCTGTTGTTGATTTGGGTCTCATTGTCCCTTCATTGGGTAACCTAGTCTCTGAGGTGTCTTTCAAATCCTCTATTCTTAACCTCAATGCTAATGCAGGCATTTACCCGAAGGATTACTGGATGCGTGTGAGTGCCACAACTGCCTCCGTGTTTCAGGGATTGAAGGCCAAGCTTAATGGAACCACTGGCCTGTCCACAGAAAGTGGATTGAGACTGGCCTCTTGTTTGTCTTTGGAGAATGCCCACATTGGCGGTTATCATGAGAGTACCTTGACTCTGGAAGACATCTATGAGGCTGTGTTGTCTGTGGACACATTTGCTAAGATTAATCTGACAAGCTTCACTATTGATGCCACTCATCAACTTTCTGCAGACCCCAAGGTCCATCCAAAGGCAAAATCAAACTTAAAGATCAAGTACACCTTTGATCGTCCAGATTCGGAGGCTGCAGGACATGGAGATGCTGAGAATACATTAAAGCTGGATGCAACTCTTTCCTTCATCTCCATTGAGTCCGAAACCCAAGTAACTACAAATTCTACATTCACAAATTCTATTGAACTTAAGGGAGAAATGGACAATAAAGCTAACATCTATGTGAGCGGTGATGGTCTGAAATCCAATCTGAAGACTACTGGAAATGGGTACATTGATTTTAAATATTCCAAGCTTGGGTTTGATATTAGTGACCAGCTAACCTTGGAAGGAGATCTTGACCGTATGTATTCTTTGCTAGAATTTGATTCAAACTATACATATTTCCATCACAACTCTATGGACATTGCAATAAACCACACTGCTCTTGGTAAAGTTGAACTTGTTCCCCTAAGCACCCTCTTGACTGCTGTAGACATGTTCTTGACTCAGCCAAGTGATAGTGATTTTGATGTTAGACATACAGAAATAAGTATTCGTTTTTCGGAGTTAATTAAAAAAATAGAGATTTTCTCCCGTTGGTTCAATTCAAGTACAGAAATATCAGTAGAGTATAGAGGTGTACCCGTCTCAAAGGGTGTGTGGTGGTTCTCTTCAAATCTCACATCTCCCTCTACACTTCTGGAGTATCAGGGTGAAATAATTTTAACTCTAACTGATTGCACGGTTAACATTAATTTCTGTTGAATACACACCGGAGGAAATATTTCATTAAGGGCTTGATTTCAACTTATCATTGGGCTTTATTTACTGTATGCTTGCTCACCTCAGGCCTCATAATCACTGACATGAACAGATCCAGAATAACTTTAAAAGTCGCTCTCAGGCACAATGATGTAAACATGGTTGTCTAGTGATTGAAACCCTGAAATATTCTTTGTTCCATTTAAACACTACAATAAATGGGTAATTTAACTATAATTATAGACTCGAGTCTTCCTCTTGTTCTACCTCATTGACAATTTTACATAAAACTGTACATTTTGTGATGTTCATTGTTTATTTAATTGATGTTCATATATTTAATGTAAAAAAAAAAAGAATCAAATGACTTTTGGCAAAAGTTAGTTATTAATATTCCTAGTTATATTCCAAGTTAAACGTTTTTTCTTTTGTAGTTTTTATATGATAATATGAAACTTCTGCATTTAAAGAACATGATGCAAATAGCCTACGTGTGAACCGAAAACAAAAATATTTCCACAATTAGATGATATATGTTGTGTCCTTTGCTGTAATTCATAATGCTACCTTTAGAGGCGCTGTGTTGTAAGGGGTTAGACAAGTGGGTAGAAGAAGAAGAGAGGTAGAGTGTTAGTCATGTGAAGTTACGGTCATGGGAAGTTACGGTCAACACATGTAAAGTTAAGATGGAAATAAAAGAGCATCATTGAAGATATACATGTCGTGCTTACTACTCATCCAGAACTTAACAATATAGTAACAAATATTAAACCAGTGCTCTTTAAATTATCTTACTCAATCACAATTAATTTTCCTTTACTGCACGGCCATGGAAAAAGAGCGCCCTGTATATGTCCAACGTTTTTTGTTTTGTTTTGTTTTTTGTTTTGTTTTTTTGCAATGTCACATAAAGGCCGTCTCATAGACAAGTCGGAGCATTTCGACGATATGGGAAAATTAAAGCCCAGGCTATTATTTCTAGTTTTATGATATTCGTTTTGTTCATATTACATTTTTATCATTAGTTTTAATTAATTTGACAGACAGCATTCCCTGATGTGGACCAAGCTAGCGTCTTTCAGAGCTGCCAACTCTCACAACACTTTTCACACACTCTCACGCCACACACATCAATTTTGTCATGCACAGAAAAGGACACGGAGACCGACGTCAGCTCAGATTCTGTTAATTTTATTACGCAGTTCAAACAATAAATACAGTATTGGCGCTTTACACGACAGATCCCTAACGCCAAGAACCGATCATCTCTACTAGCTAATTGTAAAAGAACACGAACACTGTTGAAAGATACAGTATGTTACAACTTACCAAAATGTATTCCTCATGCATAATATCGACCAATCATTTTTTTGAACTCTTCCCTGAACTGAAATGTAGTAGTGGGCTGTATTTTCCACACGACTGACATCAGGTTCAAGTACACACAAGCCGCCGACTTACTCTCGTCTATTGCAGTTTGGCTGGTGGTAATGTTGCCTGCCCGCATACCGCCTCCCATGGCAGAAACTGGTATTACGATACCTGCCGGGCTAGTAATTTAGCATGCTAATTCAGGTTAATATCTCGGCAGCACTATAACTTCTCATTTTTTTAATGACATCATCAACCTTATTTCTTGTCATTCTTTTGATGCGTGTAGCTCATTTTTGGGATATTTTAACCTCAAATTTTACAGATGGCACCTTGCCAAGTTCACACATGATTTTAAGCCCGATTTAAGCCCAATTTGCAAATCGCTGAGCTCGCCGACAGGTCAGAGTGTCACGTGCAAATCGCGGGGGATTAGCGGAGATGGTGCTCGATGCAGAGCCAAATGGGAGGAGCTAGAGCTCAAGCTCCCCCTTTTTTGGAGCTCCAGCTCCACCTCGCTAAATTTAGTGGGCGGGGCTTCGCTGCAGCTTCCAATGGGAAGAGCTAGAGCTCTAGCTCACCCTCGCTGGAACTAGTGGACAGAACATAACGCGCTATCAAGCCTGTTAATGTTAGTGCGAGTTTCACCCGTGATGAAAGGACAAGTTTGTTTTGATGCGCAAGGTGCTGGCAAACATAATATTATATTTTACTCTAAGATTTGTCATGATTATGATAAATTATACAATGATTTATCGTTTCTGTGACAAACGCGTAAACACTTAGAACATTGCTCACACTATCTGTGCGTGTTTCTAAAAACTGTTGAAAACTTTGTATCTATGTATTCTTTTCTCTTAATTACGATGAACAGTTTCGTTGTTTTCCTCACTTTTAAAGCTGCTTTGGACAAAAGCGTCTGCTATATGATTATGTAAATTACTAGACAAAGGCTGTGTGTGCACGTTTATTTTGTCCACCGCAGTAACGCGAGTTATTTGTTGTAAATTAATCTAAAAAAAGATTGTGTAAATAAATCATCTGATTAATTCATTAAATAAAAAATAAGACCAGGTTACCTAATCTGCCCTTTTTGTACGTTAATGTAAAAGCATAAGCTACTCCAATAGGCCAGTTGTATTTTTTATATATATATTGTAAATTAAAGTGTACAATTCACTGTATTGGATAGACTCAACCTTCATGTTATAGGCTATGCATTAAGCTATTTTAATGAAATGGAAACAAGCAGTCCAGTACTCTAAAACCAGCTGTGTGACTTCCCACACTAGTCTAGAGGAAAAACAAGATAACAAATGTGCTGAGATTATGCATCCACTTCACATTTTAATGGTAGCCTATAATAAGAAGTACATTGAAGTACACACTTCATATAACACATAACATTTCTCTTCACAGAACTCAACCAATTTTTTTTGTACATAGTACTCCCACTGGTAGATAAGATTCAAGTTCAAGTTGATTTTATTTATACAGCACATTTTATAACTGCCACTGACTAAGTGCTTTAAAGAACTACAAAAATAAAAAAAATTAAGAGAGCTAGCCCATACTGCAATTCTTCCTTCTATTTCTTATCCCGACATACGTTCAGATTGTCAGCCCAGAAAAGCACATGAAAAGCTACATCCATATGTGGTTTAAAATCCTATTCAAATACCGGGACATATGTCTCAGTCTGAACGATCGGATTTCGGGTGGTGTGTGACTCTCACGCCACATAAAATGAGATGGTGCTCGATGCAGAGCCAACTCTTGCTAACTAACAGAGTATTTTTTTTTTTATTTGTGTTCAATAAAAATCAAGCTGGCGCTGAAATATGTTGCTTTTGAAATCATGCCGAGTGCTCGGAAGTTAACCTGCGCGTGCGCGGTGAAGCTGGAGCTCCAGCGAGGGGAGGAACTGGAGCTCCAGCGAGGGGAGGAGCTAGAGCTCCAGCTCCTCCCATTTGGCTCTGCATCGAGGACCACTTGGATTAGCGGGCGATGAACGCTCGTCAATCTGTTAGTTTGAAAGAGCCAACAACGAAGCGAAGACGCTCGCAGACGCCTCGCAGACACGTCGCCGTCGCGCGACTCAACCTCCGTGATGTCATGAGCCAATCATAGCGAGGCATGGGTTAAGGTAACGGGTTAAATCTTATGTTTTCTTTTTTTGAATTTTTTTTCTCAGAGCAAATCATCGCGCAAACAGTGTGCAGCACTAGTTTCTGTCTGACGTCCATATTCGCGTGTTGTGTTCTTCTCTTCTTCGCTGGGTATTGGCGCACGTGCTGTTTCGCGTCATTTCTGGTTAGTTTATTGCGTGATTTTTTGTGACAAGACGTGGTTTGTAGACAAGAGGCTTGTTTGAGATGAGCAAATTCTGCGCAGAATCGATCACCGGTGATCAGCGCGAGATGCATGCCGGTTAGAAATGTGTCCGAGAAGAACGGTCCGCCTGGCTCTGATGTCATGCCGACGTATGTCAAAAAACTCTCGCGAGCGCAAGACGGAAGGGTCGGATTCTGCAGTCGAGCGCAGTTGCTCTCCACCGACTGCGCTGATCAAAAGCATGATGGGAAACGACTTGCTGACGACACAGCTTAATGCTCATTGGTTTAAACAACAGTGATGAAGGTAAATTCCATATTCATTAAGCTAAATTCTCCAAATCAAGGCCAGGTTTTATTTATTTATTTATTTTTTAAGTTGAAACTGATATATAGGCTATTGTGAATCTCTTAAACGGGTTAAAAATAAGAAAGCTATAGTCAGTAACTCAAATATAGTAGGCCTACTCTAAAATGTTCAAGTGAAAAATAGCTCTCATTTTATGGATGATGAAGTTTGTAAGTCTGTCTATTTAAGCTAAGCTTATTTTGATTTATTTATTTATTTTATTATTTATTTTATTCTGATGTTTATTTATTTGTCGCTGTATAATAGGCCTATTTGTTTCACGAATTGTGGTGCTTGTAGGTAGGCTATGTTTGTAACTTGCATTCTAATAAAAAAGTAAAATAAATAAAAATAAAAGAACAACAGATGAATTGTTCTCTTTTAAAATGTTTGATTTTAAAACTGATATCATGTTTTATGTGTATACATATGGGTGAATAAACTCTCTGACAGTGCCATATGGGTTATATTTCATTTTTGTTAAAACAATAGGCTATAAAAACACGTCTGTATTAAAGAAAAAAAAATATTGATAAACCATATTTGGAATGTAATTAAATAACAAGTACTTTGGGTGTCTTGTTCATTATATTTATTTTTATGTAAAAGCAACAGAACTTAAATCACATCCAGTTTATTAGCAACACGTGCACGAGCGTGAATCCCGTTAATCCCGCGATATCCGCCTTTGATCTCACAGGTGTCTGATTCACTGCGAGAACCGAGAACTGTCCGGCTTGATTGCGCTTTTTTCACTCCTCCCCTCACTGCAGCCGCCTACTCTCGACTACATTGCAGGCGAGGCGCATCTCAAACAAGCCTAAGATAGAATCGTTGGGTGACAGAGTTGTTGTCAACTCGTTATTTACTTGATTATTTTGAATTTTCAGGATTTAGACCAACTGACCCAGACAGCAAACTGACATTGAATCAACGTGGAAACGACGTCTCTCATGACATTGAAACAACGTTGATTTTGCTCATCGAATTAACATTGAACCAACGTCAGACGCGGCATTCTTCAAAGCTAAATGAAAATCGAAAATTGGTTTGCTTTCATTACGTTGAAACAACGCGTTGATTTCAAGTTGATTTTCCGTTAGTTTTGAAAGAATGACGCGTCTGACGTTGGTTCAACGTTAATTCGATGAGCAAAACAATGTCAGATCAACGTTGTTTCGATGTCATATTTCCACGTTGATTCAATGTCAGTTTGCTATCTGGGGAAACAGCTCTGGGTCACAAATGATTTGCTCTTATCGATCGTAGTTGTATCTCTATGTAGTGCGTTACCTCCTGTTGTTGATCAATCACGTTGTGTTGTATGGTGTGAACAGCTAACAACTTGAACACTGATTTCACTGAGAGCAAGTCATGTAGGCTAGTGTGAACCGCACTGTCCAGCCCGACGTTTTAAAATCATGTAGTGTGAACAAGGCTTGAGCCACGAGACGCGCTACAATACACACACACACACACACACACATACATATATATATATATATATATATAATCCTTGTATGACTCTGTATGTCATGTCTTTCTTCGAAATGATTCAATATTGTTTGTTCTGTATTTTATCTAAATTAGGTGTTTTAGTGCATTTTCCAGACAATACAAGCAAAAGTTCCGAAGGGTGCGCTACTCGTTGGTTCTGTGCTTGCACTGTGATATACGAGGACTGCCCAGCTCGGTCTGTGTGATGGCAGAAGAGGAGTCCTGCGTGCATTTTATTCCGAGAAGGAGATTGAGGGCTATTGCTTAGTTGATTGTTTTTTTTTTTCATTGATGGAGGGGAAATTCAAGCTGAATAGTGTGTGTGTGTGTGTGTGTGTGTGTGTGCGTGCGTGCGTGCGTGTGTGTGAGAGTGTCTGTCTCTTGTGTGTGTCTGTCTGTACAGATGTATGAGATTATCTGTATTTGTACATTGTTCTTTTACACAATTATATTTGTTTTGAAATAAAAGTTATCACTGGTATGAGTTTAGTTTTTTGAGTTGGCATGCATAAAATTGGATACAGAGATTGACAATGTACTGTATGTAGTAGTTGGTTTAATGTTTTATGATAGCCTATATAATGCACAAAAATAAACCATTATAACTATCAAAAATAAATAATGATTAAAATAAGAAATAAGGTACCAGTGTTTACAATAATTTTGTCATTTTCAAAGTGAAGTGCAACAGAATGTGAAAATAAACTTTAAATAAAATACTACACAGATATTACACAATATTCACTCTGAAATGTCAAATAAGTTTACCTTAAATCAGGCATAGTTAAAACTATGGATGTGTGCTGTACTTCTTTTTTCTGCTTTCATTATTACTTTAGAGTTTTTAATACATTTAACGTATATATGATATGACAGGGACGTCAAAACACGTGACGTAACCGCGGTAACACATACGTGACGTCCGTACGTGACGTATTGTAGATACCTGACGTCACCGCGCTACAGTCTGCAGCGAGGAGTACTTGGGAAAGTAAAACTGTGGTTATTTGTAATACTTTTAATGTGTTTATGTGATTAAATGTTTTTTTTATTTTTTTATTTTTTATTATTTATTTTACTTTTTTTTCTTTTATTACTTTAACTGTACTGTTGATTATTTTTTGACATTTTTTATTATTTAAAAAAAAAAAGTACTTGGAAAGTTTGACGCCCTTGTTGTTCCTGATGCGTCCAGTAGGGGGAGACTATCTATAACGTTTATTTAAATAAAGAAATACCAAAAAATTAGTAAAAGTCGTGAAGGTTATTAATGTGTTTGTTTCCAGCATATTTTTATGTTATTTCGCTGTATATCCTTCTCCCCCTATCAGGAACAACAGGGGTGCAAACTGTCAGGGGCGTAAAACTGTCGGCTCCAGGGCCCGTATTCATAAAGATTCTAAGAATCCTCTCAGAAAACTTTTAATTTAGCTTAAAAACTTTTACGTAGGAGTCTTAGGCTATGTTTACACGGAAACGATTTTGAAGAGAAAACGCAAAAGTGGTGTTGCATCATCACTTTTTATTCTGCGTTTCCTAGATGTAAACAAACCAGCATGGCGGACCTTATGGGGCTCACGCGCATTTGTAATATTTTCTAACGCCAAAGGTGCTTACTCCTTGTTTATTTGTGGGAAACTGAGGAGGAAAAATAGCGAATGAGGCAAGATAAGCTGTTATACTCTTTATTTTACTTTATTTGTATATTTGGAAATGTATTTGCACTCAATGGACTGAAAACTAGTTGACGTTATATTGTCCTAAAGTGTATTCTCACCGTGTACCGCCTGCAGAAACACTGCATCCGTAGGGTCTGTCATTGGTTCGCGGGCTATGTGACGTCAGAACTCGTAACTGGGAGTACCGATCTAGTACGAGTTCACGGGTGGGAAGTCACGAGTTTGACTGCCGTTCCAGTGCACTTTCACGGGTATAAGGTTGGAAAAACACGAGTTACAGGTTGCCTGGAACGCGGCATGAATGTCAGAATGGGAAAGAAAGGTGATTTGAGCAATTTTGAGCATGGCAACAGCTGACAATTTGTGAAGCCACAATACGCACAACCTTGAGGCAGATGGGCTACAACAGCAGAAGACCCCACTGGGTACCACTCATCTCCACTACAAATAGGAAAAAGAGGCTACTATTTGCAAGAGCTCATCCAAATTGCACAGTTGACGACTGGAAGAATGTTGTCTGGGGACTGGTCTGATGAGTCTCGATTTCTGTTGAGACATTCAGATGGTAGAGTCAGAATTTGGCGTAAACAGAATGAGAACATGGATCCATCATGCCTTGTTACCACTGTGCAGGCTGGTGGTGGTGGTGTAATGGTGTATGGGGGATGTTTTCATGGCACACTTTAGGCCCCTTAGTGGCAATTGGGCATGGTTTAAATGCTACGGCCTACCTGAACATTGTTTCTGACCATGTCCATCCCTTTATGGCCACCATGTACCCAGTAACATGTGGTGAAATCTGATCATGGGTAGGCTGTGCAACAATACTGCACACAAATGTGTCCCTGCTTAATATAATACAACCACTCACTAACATATTTGGTTTTAAAAAGAAAAAAAAACAACAACTAGCCATACGAGTGTGGATTAGAACCCAAAACCTTTAAAATGCTCGGCAAAAGTTCTACCACTGGACCATTAAAAGACTCACGCATGCACAACCACTTTTAAAACAAATTTAAGCCACTGTATATTCTTTCTATCAGGCATCATCACATCACATCGCTGCCTGCATACAGAGCAAAGTCGGAATCGCGGATTGAGTGAGAGGCACTGCTAACCTCTGCCTCAATGGCCATGGCCTTGAATTTCCTACATGAAACAATGGTTTTTAGGACCAAACAATGGCAAAAGGAGTATATTATAAGTAATGTCAACATTTCCTTTGTTGAGGCACTGCCTACCCTGCCACCCTGACCACACGTCCCTGCCATAGACTGTAAAAAAATAGGCCCCTGCATGTACCCATTCTCTGATGGCTACTTCCAGCAGGATAACCATGTCACAAAGCTCGAATCATTTCAAACTGGTTTCTTGAACATGACAATGAGTTCAATGTACTAAAATGGCCCCCACAGTCACCAGATCTCAACCCAATAGAGCATCTTTGGGATGTGGTGGAACGGGAGCTTCATGCCCTGGATGTGCATCCCACAAATCTCCATCAACTGCAAGATGCTATCCTATCAATATGGGCCAACATTTCTAAAGAATGCTTTCAGCACCTTGTTGAATCAATGCCACGTAGAATTAAGGCAGTTCTGAAGGTGAAAGGGGGTCAAACACAATATTGGTATGGCGTTCCTAATAATCCTTTAGGTGAGTGTATGGCCGCTCTGGAGTAAACAGTGATGTCATCGTCCAGCTCAGTTCAGTTCTCATGTAATGATGTCAATGCAAGAGATCAATAATGTTGTTGAATATTAATTAAATTAAATGAGAGAAATATAAATGATCACATATACATAGAAGTGATATCTTCACCTGAGCACATAAACTTCTGCATTTTCTGTTGTCTTCAGATGATGGAAGCATGAGAGAATACCTTAAATCTGCTCTCTGTTCTCTCCGCCTCTGAGAGCATCTGAGATGTCCTGGGATTCACACACACACACAGAGAGAGGGAGAGAGAGAGAGACAGAGAGAGAGACAGGGGCTTTTATCTGACTCTGAGCCGCAGCTCAAGCACCTCAGCAGAAGAAGTGCCTTTCCTTGGATCTACACAATAGGAAAAAGCTCCAGGATGATTTGTGTTTGTCCAGCTGTACTTCAATGAGGATGCGGGCGAGGAGAGTGGATCCACAGTGTGTGATGATCAAGAAGATGATCTCACGGATGCATTTCAGCAGCTCTTCCTGACTCAGGTGAGGAATAATCTGTTCTCTACACGACAATAGCCGAATATGATGATAGAATGCAGTGGACGTCACTATGATCTTGCTATAAATGTTATCTTTTGTTTTACATCTTTGATCAAAACAAAATAAAACTCTTGCATAGATCATCATGCATCCCATTACTATGCATATTACTATACTATACACTGTCTATATAGGGCAAAACTGAACAGATATGACAGTCATTGTGTAATGCTGGACTCGTGAGATCATGTGTAATATGTTTCATTTAATGATTTGTAACACAATATCTGGAAGAGATAAGTCATGCAAGTAATGTGTTGCTGTGGCCATGTGGTGGCACTGTTATGACAGAAAAAAAACTGTTGTAATTTCCAGTGTATGGACGATCTGAAAAAATACATAAAAAGCTATAGTAAATAATAAAACTAGTGCTGGGCAACATCCAAAATTTAACTTTGTGTTTTTGTGTTTACACAATATAGGGTGTGTGTTTGCTGTTTATAATTATTTTGTATGTATAAATATGCATTTACATAAATATAAAAATATTTGCACGTATATACTGTGTATATATTTATACATAATATATATATATATATATATATATATATATATATATATATACTTGAAACAATTC
Source organism: Pimephales promelas (assembly GCF_988280905.1). Taxonomy (NCBI): domain Eukaryota; kingdom Metazoa; phylum Chordata; class Actinopteri; order Cypriniformes; family Leuciscidae; genus Pimephales; species Pimephales promelas. The sequence goes on along the minus strand of NC_142789.1, from coordinate 5,892,935 downwards.
TTAAATGCATATGTGTGTATTTATATATACAAAATAATTACACACAGAACAAGCACATATATTATAATTTTTTTTCTTCTTTTTTTTTTGTGTGATTAATTGTGATTAATTGTTTGAACAAACAAATCATCATATTTAAAACATTTTCAAAAGTAAAAGTGTAACCTGCTAAAACATAATGAGAATCTATCACTCATGCAGCTCAAATCGAAATCAGTGCTGAATTTTTGGATGTAAAGCTCTACTGTGTCGTATAGCGTTAGGGTTTGGGTTTCCTTGAAAGGGATATCGGCAAATCCATACATATAGTGTTTGGATCCAAAAATACCCAAAAATCTAGTTCCATTTAACATAGGCAAAGGTATCAAACATTTGAGTTTGTTGTTTCACAAAGTGTGAAGGGTTCTTTATGGCATTAGCACCCCAACCCAAACACAGAGACTCTCTGACCCCTAACTTACAGTATTGATGAAGTGTTTACTGGAGCTTTTGTAAGACACTGCCCTTATAGTCCGTCAAGCAATGGGGGTCAACCTTGAACAAATTCCAAATGAAGCAAACTCAACTGATTTTGTATCCTCGATATGTCATGAGTAAGTAAAAAAAAAAAAAAAAAAGCCCAGAAAAAAATCCCATCAGGGGAAAGTTTAGAAAAAGACCCAAATATAGCCTATTCATTCGCCTATTCACACTGTTTCTCACGTGAACAGGGTAAAACGTGTTTGATTGTTTGAAATGAGTTGATCACTTACATCAAGACAAACAAAAAATGTATTACAAGTTTTTTTTTTCTTAAATTGTTTGTTAACATGGGCAACTGGTTCATGTGCTAATTTGCATAAATAACAACTTTTTTATGTTGTTATTATTATTATTATTCTTAATAATTTTTAAATATCTTGTATAGCCAAATATTATCTCACAATCTTTGGATATACAAAAATATAAATAATAGTTATAATACAACAGGGCATATCTGAGTAAATAAAAAAGTCATTTTATAACACAACATATCTAAACATTGGGTACGGCCCAGGTGAAAATGTCTTGTAGAATCTTGTTGTCATCTTACAGTAAAAGACTACGCTATCTCACGACCAATTCATACGAATTCGTATGAGTGATTAAAAAGTGGCCAATTCGTAATTCATACGACCTCACTATTTTTCCAAACCCACGTGATGGGTAGGTTTAGGGGCGGGGTCAGGGGTAGGTCATTCGTACGAATTCATACGAATTGGCTTTATGCAGCAATTCAGCTGCACTACTTCCTGAACTTAAGCCAGCTCCTTTGTTTCCTGTCTGCCATTATTGGCCAAGCTTGATTAATTCAGGTGTGTCTGATTATTGTTGCCGTGACTACTGAGGTCAGGCACACCTGAACTAATCAATTTGTCCAATAATGGCAGACAGGAAACAAAGGAGCTGGCTTAAGTTCAGGAAGTAGTGCAGCTGGGCATAAAGCCAATTGGCCAATTCGTAAAATATGTACGATTTAGCAAAAACGTACTAATTCATCGGAGCGAGGTCGTACGAATTGTTACGAATTAGCCACCTCGTAAAATTCGTAAGAATTCTCGTGAATGTCCCCACTTCCCATAAGTGGCAGAGATTTAGTCGATCATTCAAGGTCTACAAGCTGTCACTCAGGTAAGAAAGATTTCCTTTTCTTTCTCCTACATGAATTAATGTGATCGTTTGATCCCGCCACTTTTTATTTAACTTATGCATTCTCCTTACCCGTGTGTCTCTTCACTCAGACTCGTCCTCTAGAAACAGTCCCACGGCCCCAGCCCCAAACCCCATCTCTGCAATATTGATAACGGCTGGTTTCTAAAGTACTTCTGACTTCCTCTATGCATTAATGTAGCCTAAATGGATGCCTTCAAACCTTAACATTAAGTATTTTACTGTTATATGTCAACAAGGTTCTACAAGACTTCTCCTGGCTATACCCAATGTTTAAATCTGTTGTGGTATTTATGCAAATTAGCACATACGTAATTTGATTATGCACCACTTGCCCATGTTAACGAACAATTAAAAAAAATGCAATACGTTTTTTGTTCCTCTTGATGTAAGTAGTCAAATCTTACAGTAATTCTCGTGATGATATCTAAAGGTTAATTTTTTCCCTGTTCACGTTAGAAGCAGTATGAATAGGTGAATGAATATGCTGGGTCTTTTTCTAAACTTTCCCCTGATGGGATTCTTCTGGGCTTTTTTCCCTTACTCGGGACATACTGAGATTAAAAATCAGTTGAATTTGCTTCTGTTGCAATTTGTTCAACCTTTTTCAGAAAATGACTGGACTATTAGGAAAATGATCCATGATTTTTTGATCGATTACTGTTTGTATTACCATAGTTTTCCGACAAATATGATTAAATGATGGATGACATGCTATTGTTTTAATTGTTTAATGGAAATCAGTTTGGCCAACGCATGTTGTTTTTAAATGTACTAAACTAAACTAAACGTCCTGTAAAATCCGTTTTGCATGATCCTCTTGTTCATTAATATTATCAGAGTCTGGATCGGGGTCAAAATGGTTTAAAAATGACACCATTGTTAATATTAACATAACATCTGTAGATCTCACGGTTATGAAGGGGCGAGACATTTCCCAAATATGTGCTGAGCGCTGCCAGTCTCAGCACACTGGGCCAGCTGAACAATCACAGCACACCGACCCAGCTGACCAATCACAGCACACCCCGACCCAGCTGACCAATCACAGCACACCGACCCAGCTGACCAATCACAGCACACCCCGACCCAGCTGACCAATCACAGAACACCCCGACCCAGTTGACCAATCACAGCACACCGCGTCAGCTGACCAATCACAGAACACTGGACCAGCTGACCAATCACAGAACACCCCGACCCAGTTGACCAATCACAGCACACCGCATCAACTGGCCAACCACAGAACACTGGACCAGCTGACCAATCACAGCACACTGGGCCAGCTGACCAATCACAGCACACCGACCCAGCTGACCAATCACAGAACACCCCGACCCAGCTGACCAATCACAGAACACCCCGACCCAGTTGACCAATCACAGCACACCGCATCAGCTGGCCAATCACAGAACACTGGACCAGCTGACCAATCACAGCACACCGGGTCAGCTGACCAATCACAGCACACTAGGCCAGCTGACCAATCACAGCACACTGGACCAGCTGACCAATCACAACTCATTTCATATTTCAGAATGGGGCTTCACCGAACACCAAGGGTATGTTCAAGTTCAAAACGGTGCGCAACGTTTTGCTACGGTTTCCAAGTTGAACGTCATGTTTCCTGGAAACCGGTGTGCAACAGGGTTTGAGATCCGTTTTCTCTTGTTTGGTGGGTGTGTCAGAACTGCAGTCCAATCAGCAGCAACATGTCTATAAAGCAAGTGAACTCGCATAATAGGTTCAAGGAAAGTAATTTACGAATGTGTTCAATGCTGCTCGGTATACGCAACAACTGAGAATATTAGAAGACATGTTTGACGTTTATTGTAAAAATATAGGACACCAACATAATGATGTAGTTGTTTATATTTTTAGCTTCATTGCAAGTGTATGACATTTGGTATAGAAAACAATGGTTATTAAGTGCTTTTACTAAAAATGAGAAAGAAAAATAAAGGGTATTAAAACAAATAAAGTCAGTATGTGAGGCTAAATAGATGTTTTAATCTGAATTATGTCAAATGTAAATTAGGGGTGGTGATGGCCCAGTGGATAAGACACATGCCTTTGGTGTGAGAGACCCAGGTTCGAATCGCAAGACACTTAACCTCTAGTTGCTCCAGAAGCGTGCGACCTCTGACATATAGCAATTGTAAGTCGCTTTGGATAAAAGCGTCAGCTAAATAAATAAATGTAAATAAATGTAAATGTAAAATGTGTGCTTCCATTTCAGTTTCCAGAAATCCCTTCACTCGATTGGGATGTTCTCTTGTGTTCTGGGCAGCAAGTGCAGTAACTGTAACATCTGGGTATATTTTGTAGTATTAAACACACATATATATACTGACTTCATCAGGGTCTGAAAATTCTTAACAAAGAACACAAAAGGATGGCGTTCTCTGCTGCCATAGTTGCAACTCTTGTGTCATCAGAACAGCGTCACCATTTCTATTTAAAAAAAGTTGTGCAACGTTTTATATGATATCTATGGGCATAATGTTATGAGGCAGCGCCTGAAAATAGTGCCCAGCTTCCAATGTGTCCGGGACTAAGTTTGTGTAGTCATATATGCCTGCTGCACTCATGGTACACTCTAAAAAATGCTGGGTTGTTTTAACCCAATTTTGGGTCAAATATGGACAAACCCGAAATGTTGGGTTAAAAATGTAATGTAAAAATTTAACCCAACGGCTGGGTTAGTCCATATTTGACCCAAAGTTGGGTTAAAACAACCCAGCATTTTTTAGAGTGTACGACAGTGAAGTTTCCTGATTATTACGCAGGAATGAGAGTATAGTTCCTAGTCATATCAGCCTAGAAAATCGCAACTTTACATTTTCCGTCTGTCTTAGTCGGTCTTAGTGTAACATTTTAAATAGGAAAAATTCTGAAACACTGGTCATTTTTTGGGAGAAATGCTAATGGTCTTGTGCACTTCAGTGATGTATGCTAAGCTATGCTAAAAGTGGTACTGCCAGAACTGGAGATCGGCTGAATGGATTCAAAAAAGGTAAAACTCAACAGTTTAACTCTGGGGGAGTTGTAAAATTAGCCTATTTCCAAAAAAAAGTGGAGTATCCCTTTAAAAACAGCATGAAGGGAAGTAGCACTTGTCTTTTCTTCTATAATGTGTGGTGGTGAGTGAAATGCTTCTGAAGTAAGAACAAATGTGAACTGTGGTATAATTTAGTCTGTGGGGAATTGATTGGATGGTTGTGGTTTGCTATTGGTGGGTCTAATGTGAGTGACAGATCGCCCCGCCCTCGCACCACTTAACATGTCATCAGAAGAGATGTGGCTCCAACAGGGAGGGGAAGTTTTGTTATTTGTTAGGAAGTTAGTTATTTAAGATTACCAGGCACATGTATTTAAAACAATAAAGATGTGCACTGGTAATTGATGTATGATAAACACGGCAATATTAAATAGATTAAAAAAACTGAATAAGAATTGGTCATTTGATTTCATGGTTTAAATGTATGTCGGGCTTGCCATATCACGCGACCGTCTGCGAAATGGCGAAAAATAGCGTTTTTGTCGCGTCGCGAGCTGTGACGAAGCGGATGACATCACTCTCACGTCACACACTCCCTGTAGCAAAAATCATGGCGGATCAACAATTCAACAACTTTCTTTGGTGAGTAAAGCGAGTCTCTATATTTCGCGTGCACAGTATTTCATGCAGGTTATATCGCGTCTCGCTGCTTATCCGAGCGAGATTATTAGTGAAACCTCCATCGCAGTTGTTTTGTGTGTTTGTGTGATTATAATATACTGAAGATTTTGATTGAGCTTGTAAACACGGTTAAATAGCCTATATTAAAGCAGGCACTGTTAATCTTTCTAGCTATACAGTCAGCTGGGTGTCTGTCTCTCTCTCTCTCTGTGTGAGTGTGTGTGTGTGTAACTTATAGCTGCTGTATCAAAGTAACTAAAAACATGAACTGAGGTCAAAACATCAGAGTCCTATTGGTAGTGAAAATAAATATTCTGTCTTTTATCGGTAAATAGATATTGTTATGGTAAATTGGGTCATAGTTTAATGAAAGTAGTTCTGATATAGTCTTTTAAAACAGTTGAACTAATAAAATGTAACTGGGTGACACAATGTCCTCTGAATTATTGCCCTCTTCATAGCTAAAAAAAATGCAAATAGCCTTCTCTGTTTGATCAAGTTATTGGTCAGTTCTGCTTTTGAACAAAGGCAATATATTAATGTGTGTTTTTAGAATTAGATGTTTCAAATAGGTCTGTTTTAAACAGTGATCTTGATTTATTTTCTCAGGCTGCTGAGTTATTAAAATCGTCTTACACATTGCATTCATGCAGTGTAGCATTTATTGTATATATAACTACTGAAAATTACAGACGTGTTTGCATTTAATGAGCAGCATTCATATTGTTAAAGCTTTATAACTTGATTAATCATTGGCATGGCATTTTAAGCATAATCCACACTTCATATCTAATGCAAGCACATTTATATTATGTTGTATGCACACAAACAAGATAACGTGACATTGAAATGTTAAATGAAGGGCAATGTTTTAGTTTGGAAGCCTGACATTGATATTGCATTATATGTGTGATGCAGAGAGAAATGAGGAGGAATTATTCAGCATGACACAGAAATGCTTTACAGAGTAATTAGTGTTTCTGACACGTTGACCGTCGGATTAGCATGAGCGTGTGTGTGAGCTGCTCGGACCTGCTCGACTGGTTCCAGATGGCAGAACAATGAACGAGTTTAACCCAACATAGTTGCACAGTTACTTTCCGAGAGCGAACAGGTGGATGTCGAGCGGCTCATGCTGAACGGGTGAGAAATGCATTGGTCTTGGCTGCCGATACTGTGTAATGACTGGTGCGGTGTGGGCGAACCATCTGACCGACACACACTGCCAGGGCAGAAGCATCGCGTCCTTCATAGGAAGAACAGCAAGAACACACAGCATAACTGTCAGGACACTGTAAGTCCCAGGCTAGCAACAGTTCCTGACAGATATGTCACCATCTGCACTTCTTAGCGGCAGAGACTTTGATGATTAATGTTTCTGTTGGGTGTTTGGGCCTGAAAAGCAGGTTAATATCACACGACTGGAGGTTCTCTGCGTTTCATTTTAAAGTTTCAGCATGTGACCTCATTCATTTAGCAGTCGCTTTTATCCAAAATGACTTAAATGAGAGCAAAAGAAGCAGTTAAACTAACAGTAGGACAACAATATGCAAGTACCATGCCATGCCATCCCAGTTTAAAGATGAACCTTTTAAAAAGAAAAGTTAATAAATAGAACATGTAAACATTGGTTTTCAATCTTCTCAAGCTCAAAATTTGACTTTTTTGTTTGCTTCTGATTCTTAGTGTTTCTGAACTGCTGAAACGCCTCAATTTGTAGTCTTGAGTTTTTTCCGGGAACAAACACGTCACAATATTCCTCCTTATAATAATTCATATGCAGAATAAAAGGGCGGGGCCTGGTTGAGTTACTTAGTAGTGGGTTATACAGAGCATCACAGAAAGTCCCACCAACAGCCGGTGCCGGAAGTAAAAATTCAATACAATTTCTCCATTGACATTTGAGATATAAGCCGTAAAAACGTAACCATACGTGGTAGACTTAAAACGAGCTACGGCTGTACTAAGCGATTGTATATGCTCATATAAACGCCAAAAGTTCATGGGGCACTAACCTTGTTTTAAGATAAATGCCCTTTATTCATGATGTATTGGATAAGTACTTCATTACCCACAACCATGAACAATCCCACAATCCCACAGTGATGCATCTGATTGGTGGAAGTCGTGTCACGTTGTCTGAAACCCTGCGAATGTACGTGACAGACTGAAGATCACGTAATGACGTAGGGCTAAGTTCATTGGTCGCACCTCTGAGATGCCCCCGCTCCATTGGATGTGCAGTTACCGCAGCACAGCCTATGAGCGAGCCAGATGCTCAGTCTTTTAGCATGTGCAGGTGCAATGCGTTTTACATATAGGCTTCAGTAAATGGAGGAAAAGGAGTTTCCCTGCACATTCACTATATAGAATTCACTGGAGGAAAAAGTTCATATGGCTGTTGTCAGATTTGGAAGTCACTCAAAAGTCTCTTTTACGGTGGCTTTCAGGCGACTTTAGTGAGGCGCGGTGGTTTATGGGAGAAGTAGTTCTTTTGCTCGGAAATGAAAATATGTGCACAGGCTTGTACCCTTGACTTTTTTTGGATTTTCTCTTCGTTTTTTCACTTCGAAATGATATGTTGTATGCTTATGAGTTCAGCCGTAGCTGATTATCCTCAGACATGCTCTAATACTCTTTAGATATGGATTTTACAAAATGTCAAAGTGGAGAAATGAATGGGAAATTTACTTCCGGCACCAACGCTCTCTCGGGCTGTGGGCGGGACTGTGATGATCTATAGAGCTGGTAAGTCCCGCCCATCCGTAAAACTCCAAGTGGACCTCTAGGTTGAAAAAACGTCAATGCAAGTGAATGAGAGAAAATAATTATTTTCTGATCCTGAATTGTGCCATGCATGTGAACATATGTTGTCTGTGAATTTTTTTTAAATATAATTTCTCATGTAATGAGTTTGACAGTATATTGTATGATTCTTTGGCTAGCAGTTGTGGAATAGACATAACGAGAAAGACTACACGTCGCATATGTGACATCACCGCATAACACATTTTCCCTCCACAAATCACGGTGCGATAATCCAAGGAATTAGATCGAGATGCCTATGTGTTTTGTACCCAAATGTCACCATTCAAACAATGGTTGGTTTAGCGGGATCTGTGTGCTAGTGGTGGTGACGTATATCAAACGCGTCGAAAGCAGCGAAGAGTTGTAGTCAACAAAGTGCTCTCACACTAAGTCTAACCGTATGAAAATTCTACCCGCTAAATTGTAGCATTCTTTAAATGAAAAATATGTTCACATTCATTGCAAAATTCAAACGGGATTAGAAAATAATTATTGTGTCTCATTCACTTGCATTGACGATTTTTCAACCTAGAGGTCCAGCGGGGTTAGCGGGAGGGGCGGGACTTACCAGCTCTATTGTCAGTTATGGAAAGGGCCGGGACATTTTCCAAACACACTTAAAGCGCTCGACCAATCACAACACACTGTTCCAGCCGACCAATCAGAGGACAGTGTGCTTTTCAGAAGGAGGGGCTTCATAGAGACAGGAAGTAAACAGAGCGTTACTGACAGACTGGGAAGAGAGGAGCCGCAACAATGGAGAATATGAGGAAAATAATCAACATTCAAGCAAAAAACCTGTTCTAGTAACATCACAACTCTGCATTATAGCCTAGTAATTTCATTCTCATTAAGCTGTTTCTGATGCTTGGTGTTATTAAAATGACTTTATACTCATATTTCAGACTGATCTCATGAAGTAGCGTGTGTATGACACGCCAATTCGTATTTCCATTTGACGCATAATCGCCTTTCAGCGTGTTTATGAATGCCGTTGACTTAACGTTATATAAATTTATGACTTACCTCAACCCCGTCCCTAAACCTAAGTGTCACTGGGGTTAATGGCATTTATGACTGTTCCCTTACCATCCTAGGAAAAAAAAGATATGACTTACCTCAACCCCATCCCTAAACTTAACCGTCACTGGGGTTAATGGCATTTATGACTGGAGATTTGACTGCGTGTACAGACACGCGGAATGACACGGACGTTAATGGCGTAGACATACACGCGGATAGCTCAAAATGCGTAGAGATAACACGCCACCTGACTCGAAAGTGGCGTATATAAACGCAAAAGTCATGATGTCATGTTGACTCATATTTAGACAGTGAATAATTATTTTATGAAAAGTCTTACCTTCTTTCTTTGATAAAGTTTGCTTCTTATGTGATACGTGATACACATTCATCATCCAAATGTTATCAGTTTATTATTATTATCATCATAATCTGAAAAACATTTGGCCGTTCTTTTGAATGATTTCTCGTCAGAGTTATTTGTCCTTGACGGCTCAAGTGTAACGCGCTGTAATACTGCAGACATTAAATGAAGTCTTGACCTTGTTTATAAAAACGTACTTTATAAAAACTAGCTTTTAAAAATGTGTTGTAATTATGTATATTTTTGGTTGTATGATTTTGTTATTTGTAGTTGTGTTTTTGAAAGTGCTCTAGAAATAAATTTGAGTTATAAAGCATTATCCTGTTGTTTTGGAGGGTTTTCTCTGCTAGTCACGTAATCCCATCACACACACAATACCCACTTCAGAGCTGCCGCCACTAAACGAGAGCAATGGATGTAGGAAATGGAGTTTTCTATTAACCATAGATCATGTTTCATGCCTTGTGTGATCCGTTATATCGGTTGTGTTCTCCTGCTAGATCCCTGTGCGCCGCTGCCTGTCGTGATGGAGCATGTTCAAGGGGCCTGGAAGAGCGCCAGTCACGGGTTCGGATGCAAAGACTCGGTGTTCGAAGATCCCTGCATGTCTCCCAACATTCTCAAGAACTTCCCGTACCGGAGATTGTCAGACGATGGGAGAATCCCAGACTCTAAAGCTAGCGGCACGATCCGTGTCTACCTGCCCAACAAGCAGCGGACTGTGGTAACAACACCAGACCTGTGTTATTTATTTCCATGTTTTCATGATGAGTATGGAGTGTGTGTTTGAATATTTACCCTAGTTCAGTGCTTTTGCACATTAAGGGCTGTTTTCTCCTAGAACGATTGCTATAACAATTGGCGATTTCCAAACGGCGTTTTTGCGAGCTTGAAGGGCAATAAAAGTGAATGACTGAATCCCTTCCAACTTTCATTTAATTTAATATCCAACAATATTATTGATCTCCTGCAGTGACACCATTATATAGCCCCTTTCACACAGCGCGTTGATCCCAGGAAATTGCCCGAACGCCTTCTGTGTGAACGCAAACACGACCCGAGATAGCCTTTTCTTTTCTTAGCCTGACTTTTCTTAGGGCCGTTACATAGTCAACGCATCGGTACGCATACGCGTCCGCATGGCTATGCATCGCTACGCTTTGGCCGCCATTATGCGTCGATGCGTAGCCAAATGTGTCGTCCTAGTTTTTGATACGCGACGCACTGATGCACGCAATACTATGCGTTATCGGTGGGGGCGACATTGCAAGAATTGTACATTAATTCAAATATATCATGTTAACAGAAGAAGAAGGTTTGAATACAATGGCGTGCGAGGAGGAATAATTATACGAGCTTATACCAGCATTTAATATCATCCGCATTTATATGACAGTTCACCACAATTAGTACACTCAAATAAAATTGCGTTGGAAAATGCCTGAGAGAGGTTGCAATCGCGATGGGAAAGACAGAATCAGGTGAAAACGGACTGGAAAAGTGCCCGTGACAAATTTACCAGCCTGGTTATATGAATTAATGATTTATGGATATGAATTAATGAATTAAAATACCAAATTAGTTAAAATGTGTAATGGTTTTTACATAATACCAAATAAGTTAAAATGTGTAAAGTGTTAAATAATAATAAAAAACTCATGCTTCAAATCGAACTTTTATCAATTTATTTGTCAGTGCTACCCAATCGTAGCACACTGTATTGGTGGGGAAACACGCCAGCATCTGATAAAAAGTAATCAGCCAGCTGCTCCCTTACAAGTGCCGCTCTCCGGGAGGGTCTGCTGCTGCCGACCGAAAACCGTGGTCCGCCCAACAACGTGCTGCCTCCACTCCACTCTCCAGGCTGGACCTCTCCGGTGTCAGGCGTCGCATCCACAAAGGTGGCGGGCATGTATCTGGCACGTTCAGTGGATGCCAGAAAGTTGTGGAGAGCCACGCACGCCTTCACGAGCTTCACCGCTTTTTCAGGTTTGCAGTGAAAAATCTACTACCCCCTGTTGCGTGACCGGTGTATTGCATTTTACGCATCGCCCGTGACGCTTGCGTCTGCTTTAACACTATGAAAGGAAGCGCGTCGCTCGCGTCACTCGCGTTGCTTTCTCGCGTAGCTCGCGTTGACTATGTAACGGCCCTTAGCCTGACTTCGGCATACTCATATTCTTGTCGGAATATGAGTCTGAAACTGCTCCATAGGGCTTTGATTATGAGGCGTGTCTGAACCGAACCAGGAAAAAAAACCTCTGCTCTCAATTGGATAGTCGGTAAACCTACAACCAATCAGAGCAACGCAATAAGTGAACTACTTTGCATACAGTTGTCAACTACAGAACTTACTTATTTTAGAAGGTAAATAACGAGTGTTGCTTCTTTTACTTGGTCCTCCATGAGTGCGACCAAAGGAGAAACCACAACGACCACAGCCTTTTCATTACGTCCCATTTTCTTAGCGACCGTCAAAGCCAGCTGATAAGTTACACTTTTGCCGAATCATGTAGGATGGACGGCAAAAATATCTTTTCCGATCGAGAAATGCCTTGATTGCAGTTCTCTGTTTGTCTATTAAAATTAATGCGCTGTCGATTTATTTTACAACATTCGCGACAGCGGAATCTATACATCTCAATTCTCCAGCTGCAGTCATCTCTGAGGGAAACCAGTTAAGCGCTCTTTGATAACGTGATGATTACGTACTTACGCAGATCATCTGTCCATCATTGTATAAAGCCCGCCCTGGCAATTTGATTGGCCCGAATGTTTTTTCCTGATCATAATTACTCCTCAATGGATCGAGTCCAGACCGAACTTCCCGACCAAAAAATTTTGTGGGCGGAGTTCGGGCTGGCATCCAGGCTAGCCTTTTCTCACAGCACTTGATATAATTAAACTTATCAATTTGATTGCGGATCCATAAAGGTTCAAATGACAATCACCAGTAACAACAGATTCACCCGCTGTAAAACACAAAAGACTGGCTACAGAAAAAAAGAGACTGCAACCTGCCCATGCGAAAACAAGGATACATATCGGAAGGACATTACATGTAGTCACGCAGTGGTGATTTGGTGATGCCACGGTTTTGCGTGATATGATAAGCGATTTTTAGATTTAGTCAGCACGATGTACTGCAATTTCAGAACCAGAACAAAAGTGGATGTTTTTTTTCTAGTTCAGATGCAATTTTCCGGTGAAAACGATTATGTTGGTCATACTTCCAAAAAGAATAATCTGTGATACTGAATGCCAGTATCCACACCGGCGTGGTGACTGACAGCCTCACACTCTCCTCAAACTTCCACGCTTCATTGTGTTTATCCGCACTGTGCCGTGTCAAACTCATGTAAAGTTGATAATTCCGCGAACATGTGCAATTGCAGATTTCGAACAGAGATGGCGACAAAGAGGAAAAACTGCAGACTCCAGCTTTGACTTAATTAATAACTTTTTTGCAAAAAAAATGAGCCATCACTGAACTGACTGAAGCTAGACTGTTTTCTTCTGGAAACAAACTTTGTTGCATTATTTTCCTGTTATCTATGTAAAGCGCTATATTTATAAAGCTGACTTGACGAGTCCGTTAGCGATGGGCACATGTGATGTCACTTCAAGGAAGTCATTTTATTGTTTATAGTCATGTGACCCAAAGGACAACCTATATTGTCCTCGGTGTGAACGGGCCTTTATGTTGGAAGTGCCTTGATGTAATTTTTGGAAGTGATTTCAATCCTATTTCAAGCAATTCAGAACCATCATGTTGAACAGTGTGCATCTGAAGAGGACATAATACATTATTAATCAGCTTTACTATATCGGCCTTATTTTCTTATCGGGCCGATACCGATAACATTAAACATGAACATATATCTGCCGAGACCGATGTGGTGTCCGATATATCATGCATTTCTAGTTTTTACAAACTCACAAATGCTAGTAGCTATAATGCTAAACATCTATGTAACGTTCATGCATGTTCATTCCCTTGTTCTCCATTGAAGTGATGAAATCTGAGACTTGTGTTGAATTAGGTGAACGTGCGAGCGGGAATGACGCTGCGCAACTGCCTCATCAAAGCCCTGAAGGTGCGTGGACTCCAGCCCGAGTGCTGCGCCGTTTTCAAGCTCCATCGAGAACACACATTGTAAGTTGTGGCATAAAAAGGTCTTATAAAAATGGAATACAATGAGAAAGACTGAGCACTATCAACATGCAGTGCCAATAAAAAGTTGTTTTTATATTTAATGCAAATTCATTTGTTATTTTTGCCATCGACCATCAGAAAAAGACTTTCATGTGGAAATGAATCTCTACAGAGTGATGTAAAGTTATCACAATCATCAGATCCACTGTAGCTGATTGGGTTGGGTATTGATGCAGACTTCCTAATTTGGTCTGATTCTGTTTCACAAACACATTATTCGATTCTAATTCGTTTGGGAATTTAATGTTGAACACAGGGATATTGTTGATTGCAGTGACCAATGCATGAAACACTTTATGATGCATTGATGGAAACACAATGATGCATTGGCTAATATTAACTAACAATAAACAATATTTCTTTTTTTTTTACAGTATTTAATCTTCATTGTTAGTTCATGTCAGCTCAGGTCCATTTTTTTTCAAATTAGTCAAAAAAGTCTGCATGGAAGAGAAGTTGCACTAGTACTTCTCTATAGTGTCATATATCAAGTGAAGCACTTTAGGAACCAGAACTGATGTGGGCGGGGCTTGATTGTGTCTGTGGGGAGTTGATTGGATGGTTGTGGTTTGCTATTGGGAGATGTCCTGTGAGTGACAGGTTGCCCCGCCCTCGTCATCAGAGAAGAGATGTTTAAAAAAATAAAACAAGGAACTTAAAACTATAATAATGTGGACATTTTTAGAATAAACCCTACAAAATCACATAAAAAAACAAGAACTGTCCATTTCGATTTCATTATGATTTTAGCATCAACCAAGAACAATAAATGTTAAGTAATGAAACCCTTATTCTTACTGGTATAGAAGTTCTGTATATCTTCTGTTTAATAATTGTAATATTTTAGACACAACTGTAAAGCTGAGTTTTGCTCCTGAAAGTTAATGCACTGCTCCGTGAGTGACCTGATGTTGTTTGTGCAGTAAGAAGCTGCGTATGGACTGGAGCACAGACTCGACCTCGCTGGTGGGAGAGGAGCTTCTGGTCGAAGTCTTAGATCACGTCCCATTGACCACGCACAATTTTGTAAGTTCCTGTAGTCAGTGAGTGTGAATTGAGCTGATGTCATCTTTACAGTGACTCTAACATCTGACCGTCCATCTTCACAGGTACGAAAGACGTTTTTGAAGTTGGCCTTTTGTGACATATGTCAGAAGTTTCTTCTACATGGTTTCAGATGTCAGACGTGCGGATACAAGTTTCATGAGCATTGCAGCACCAAAGTGCCCACCATGTGTGTGGACTGGAGCAACATCCGACAGCTGCTGTGAGTGTGCAAAACCACAGACACCAGCAGACACACTTTACACTCCTGTACGTCAGCGGTTGCATTAGTTGCTTAGGCTAGGAAAGTTGCTTCATGTCTAGGAAAAGCCACAGAAATGCTTAAAAACATAGTTCTTACATGTTCTGTTATATTGCACCATGCTGGTTTTGTGTAACTAGATTACTTTTTTTGATGTAACAACACATTACAAGGAACTTGCATTAGGTAATCAGATTACTTTTTTGATGCAACAAGTAAAATGACGTATTACAAGTAATGTGCATTACGTAATCAGATTAATTTTCTGATGTAACAAGTAACGCGTTAAAAGTAACATGGATTACGTAATCAGATTACCAGTTTGATATAACATGTAAAGTAACGCATTAAAAGTAACGTGGATTACGAAATCAGATTACCATTTTGATGCAACTTGTAAAGTAACGCTTTAAAAGTAACATGCATTACATAATCAGATTACCTTTTTGATGTAACATGTAAAGTAATGCATTAAAAGTAACGTGCATTACTTAATCAGATTACCATTTTTATGTTACATGTAAAGTAACGCATTAAAAGTAACGTGGATTACATAATCAGATTACTTTTTTGATGAAACAAGTTAAATAACGCATTAAAAGTAACGTGGATTATGTAATCAGATTACCATTTTGATGTAACATGTAAAGTAATGCATTAAAAGTAACATGCATTACGTAATCAGATTACCATTTTGATGTAACATGTAAAGTAACGCAACGTAATCAGATTACCACTTTGATGTAACATGTAAAGTAACGCAATAAAAGTAACTTGGATTAAGTAATCAGATTACCAATTTGATGTAACATGTAAAGTAACGCATTAAAAGTAACGTGGATTACGAAATCAGATTACCATTTTGATGTAACTTGTAAAGTAACGCTTTAAAAGTAACATGCATTACGTAATCAGATTACCTTTTTGATGTAACATGTAAAGTAATGCATTAAAAGTAGTGTGCATTACTTAATCAGATTACCTTTTTGATGTAACATGTAAAGTAATGCATTAAAAGTAGCGTGCATTACTTAATCAGATTACCATTTTGATGTTACATGGAAAGTAATGCAACGTAATCAGATTACCATTTTGATGTAACATGTAATGTAATGCATTAAAAGTAACATGCATTGCGTAATCAGATTACCATTTTGATGTAACATGTAAAGTAACGCAACGTAATCAGATTACCATTTTGATGTAACATGTAAACGCAATAAAAGTAACTTGGATTAAGTAATCAGATTACCAATTTGATGTAACATGTAAAGTAACGCATTAAAAAGTAACG
Organism: Pimephales promelas; assembly: GCF_988280905.1. Classification (NCBI taxonomy): domain Eukaryota; kingdom Metazoa; phylum Chordata; class Actinopteri; order Cypriniformes; family Leuciscidae; genus Pimephales; species Pimephales promelas. The sequence continues at coordinate 5,876,553 of NC_142789.1, read as the reverse complement.
TGGATTACGAAATCAGATTACCATTTTGATGTAACATGTAAAGTAACGCATTAAAAGTAACGTGGATTACGAAATCAGATTACCATTTTGATGTAACATGGAGTAACGCATTAAAAGTAACGTGGATTACGAATTCAGATATCCATTTTGATGTAACATGTAAAATAACGCATTAAAAGTAACGTGGATTACATAATCAGATTACTTTTTTGGACGCAACAAGTTAAATAACGCATTCAAAGTAACGTGGATTACGGAATCAGATTATCATTTTGATGTAACATGTGAAGTAACACATTAAAATTAAAATGCATTACGTAATCAGATTACTTTGTGATGTAACACATTACAAGTAACATGCATTACGCAATCAGATTACCATTTTGATGTAACATGTGAAGTAACGCATTAAAATGTAAAGTAGCGCATTCAAATACTGTCAAAAGACAGAAAATACTAAATTTCACTTTTATTTAGGAGTAAAATGTTTTTTAAATTAGGTGAAGAGGGGTTCAGTAGCATGTGGACAGGCTGAACAGGCTTCTTTCCTCCATTTAAATGAAGATAGACATGAAGGGAAGGCTCACAGAAAGAGTTTTGCATAGAGGCCCTCGCACCATGAGCGTTGTAGATGTCTATCAATGGTCATCATGTAAAGCATGGTACAAAGGTCCATTCTTCTGCAGCAGAATCCATCACAAAGATGAAAAAACAAACTTATAATGCTTTTTAAGGAAAACTTTCAGTGGTCCATCTTTTAGAAATTAGTTATTAGTTATTTTTCCAGGCTGTTCCCGACTCCCGGAGAGAACGGCACTCCGTCACTCCCGCCCCTCTCGTCCCGTCGGATGCAAAACTCTAAATTCTCCTTCAGGTAAATGGAGTCTGTGTCTATATTTAGCTCAGATGTAGTGAACTGACCCGAGTCCAGCGTTCCTCTGGGAATCAGAGCGTGTCACGACGCCCCCTACTTTACTCTCTATTTGCTCATACTTGTAGTTCCTTGTATAAGTGTTATTTTACTTTTGTCATAGATTTATTCATATTTTGAATTAGCTTTTATTTTTATACTCGTATGTAACTTTAGGTTCATTTAGTTATGTTTTATTCGTTTTGTTCATTTTTTTCTGTTTTTCTAATTTATTTTGCTTTTTAATTTATTTGTATTTTTATTTCAGTTTTATTTTTTATTTTTTTCAGGTAACAATTTTAGTGCTTCAGCTTATAAGGCAACATTTCTCATTTCCATTTAGTTTATGTTTTTCAACTAATATTTATAGTTTTTTTTCAGCTTTGTCAATTAACAGAAATGTTTTTATAGTTATAATTAACGATAATACTAAACCTGACATGTATTAAAACATTTCTGCTTTAAAACCAGACCAACTTTTTTAAATATCTGAACATTATAACATTATATGTATATATTTACCCATTTAGTGCTAAAATTATTAGCTTTAGAAAGTTCAGCATTTCTGGAGATTTGATAATCACAGATAATAATTTTGTCTTATTTTGACTAACACACAAGTAGCCATTAATTACATTACCATAATTATTTAAATACACACTGTTTTAGAAGTATATCCACATTACGAAACACAAGACTAAGCTGATAGAGTTGCTTGATCTTGTCTTGTGAACTTGCATCCATTTTTTCAACGTTGTTTACATGATGTCAAGTGTCTGTGAAACACTGTTTCAAAGGATTTTTTTTTTCAAATACGTTTTTTTTTCCAATCAAGATTGAATGTAACACACAGGTAAGAGCCGTGTTTTGACTTTTGCTAGTGTCTTCTTTAGTCTGTCTTACATTTGATTCAACAATTTGAATAGTACTTTCACTGTTATATTTAGTAACTCCTGTAATGTCCTGTATATATCACGTTTAATGTTACAACGAGGTGATGTGGAAACTCTTCTCCAGTCCCTATCACAGATACTCCACGCCGAACGCTTTAAACTACATCGCCCCCATGCCGTCCCCTGGCGTGTCTCTCAGTCATAAAGTGCTGTCCACATCTACGCCTAACGTCCACATGACGAGCACCACACAACCCGTGGACGAGGCCGCTTATCAGGTGAGACGCTTCTCCATCCAACACAGCTTGTCAATCGATATGTGTGGATAAATGAGTTAATACATGCTTTATTTGAGCGGTAAATAATGAGCTCAAACCTTAGTAAATCACATTTCATGATTTATTTAAATACATTTATAATTCATACTTCGTAGGGTAGCTGGGTGTAGCGATGTCATGATTTGCTACATATCATGATACTGAACTCACGATATGATATCATTGCGATAAAAGGTTAACAAAAAAATGACATCAGAATATCAATATTCATGATTCTGAAGCTGACAATACAGAATTATTTTAAACGAATATTCTTGCACTCTTTCACTGACTAGATCTATTTAAAATAATGTCGGCCACTTTTACTGGTAATATCAGACATCTAGCATCCCACAAATATTCCCACATTGCAGTATTATACATAATATTCGACATTATATATAGCAGTTTAATGTAGTACTGACACAAACTCTGAAAACTTTCACTTTGCCTTACACAGTAATTTTTAGTTTAGGTGAACTATACTGATATTGTCACTATCCTCGATACATATTGTGACATGATATATTGTTAAACCCCTAGTTAAAGGGGTAGTTCACTTTTAAAAAAAAAACTTTTGCTGATAATTTACTCACCCCCATGTCATCCAAGATGTCCACATCATTCTTTCTTCAGTCGAAAAGAAATTAAGGTTTTAGATGAAAACATTCCAGCATTTTTCTCCATATAATGGACTTCATTGTGATCCAAACAGTTCAAGGTCCAAAAGGCAGTTTCAGTGCAAACTGCAAACTGTTCAAAGGGCTTTAAATGACATCAGACGATGAATACGGGTCTTATCAAGCGAAACGATCGCTCATTTAAAAAAAAAAAAAGTTTGAGTTTTATAAGCTCAAATGCTCGCCTTGCTTTGCCTATGCACGTTCGTGACTCTCCTGTTCGAACTCGTTCATCAAAATGAACAAATCTTTTTCCGAGTCAATTCGTTCATTTCGTTTGCTGAATGAACCAAATAACATGTTCATTTTTGACCCTTATTCATCGTCTGGAATCGTTTAAAGCCCTTTGAACAGTTTGCACTGAAAATGTCTTTTGGACCTTCAACCGTTTGGTTCCCATTGAAGTCCATTATATGGAGAAAAATCCTGGAATGTTTTCATCGAAAACCTTAATTTCTTTTCGACGGAAGAAAGAATGACATGGACATCTTGGATGACATGGGGGTGAGTAAATTATCAGCAATGTTTTTTTAAAAGTGATCTACTCCTTTAAGACAAGTTTTCTTTGGGTAAAAGTAGCTATTTCTACTGACTAAATAAATCATGTTACATGATTAATTTAAATACTCTCCTCCTGTAAATATCATGTCTGAAAGTGAAACTCCTAAAAAAGGACGTAATGGGAAGTAATGGTGTTTCCATCGTCTTTTGTGAATCCTGACGGTAGTGTTTAATGTGTGAGTGATCAAGCTTTCAGTACATCTGCTTCTTATAGTGTCTCCTCTCAAACATGTGTTAAACTGCTTTGCTTCTTTACTCACAGGAAGCCTTAGGCTGTGATGAATCAGGTAAGAGCTTTTCCTCACTCTGTCCTCAAAGATTTCACAGCTATCCACTTTATTCCTGATGAACTATCTGCGTTCTGAGTTATGGCTGGCACTTCCGGTTCTATTCAAAAACACTGAAATGAATCACTTCAGATCATAAGGTTGCTCTATAATAAAGCTGATCCGTCTGGGTGAGCCGTCAATGTCCCTTCATGTTTTATTTCAGAATAACATGAGAATACCACTTGGTGTTTTAACATGACGAGAACATTTAGCTCTTCTGCTCATGATTATTTTCTTTTTTCCCTTTTGCACTCCACTGTAAACGAATGAGCGAGAACAGCATACAGGACATTTGTGATCTGTTCTCCCGGGTTTAATTTATGATATATCCCATTAATAATTCACTGGTACGCACAAAGAATCTCTCGTTTTATGATGATTATGGTTTACAGACATGAAAACCCCAAATCCAAAATTAAAATATTGTGAAAAGCTTTTCATATCTGTCTAATCATCCAAATTATAACAAATAAAGGCTTGAAATATCTCACTTTGCATGTAATGAGTCCATATAATATATTAGTTTCACCTTTTAAGCTGAATTTCTGAAATAAATGAACGTTTGCACCATATTCTCATTTTTGGAGTTTCACCTGTATTACTACAGTGATATTTAACCCATTCGTTATTGCTGTGGAAAGAGTCGCGCTTTTGTGGTTATTCATGGTCTGTTTAAAGTACCTTGTTGATGCTTTTACACTGTAAAATGTCCTTTTAATGTTCACTGGTTGAAGGGTGAGTAGAATAATGTCATCTCATTGTACACAGTTAAAAAAAAACTATTATTGAGTTCATAGAGCGTGTTTTTCATTGATTGTTTACAGCTTAACGGAAGTTACACCCATAATTCAAGAGTTAGGAATAAGGTGGATAAGGTTAATTGTGGCTGACGTGACGTCGTTTTTTGTCACGTTCGTTCATAGGAAGCCCTCATAATGAAAGCCCAACCGACTGGCCCAAAACCCCGGTTCCGGGTCACAGGGAGAAAGCGCCTTCAAACAACGCTCAGGAAAAAAGAATTGTGAGTAATCTGAAGCCAAATCAACACTTTATCATCAGATTTGTTTCTTAATGAACCCCCAAAGCTTTTCTATAAGGAGAATAAGGCTCCGTATAGAGTTAAGGTGATGTCACTGTGTTGAAACATGAGCTGGTTTGTTCGTTGGTCGCCAGCGTCCGCGAGAGAAGAGAGACTCCAGCTATTACTGGGAGATCGAGGCCAGCGAGGTGCCTCTGCTCTCCAGGATCGGGTCGGGCTCCTTCGGCACCGTTTACAAAGGGAAGTGGCACGGTAAGGGATCTCTCTCATCGTCATTTTAGGGGGTTTATACATATTAAATATAAACCCCTTAAATATTACATCATTACACCAGTAGGTGGCGACAAGTGTCTGTAAAAAAAAAATATTTGTCATTGAATGATTCATTCAAGAGATTCGTTCAAAAGCGCTGATTTGTCCAGTAATGAAACAAGTGAAGTCGTTATGAGTGAGGCATTGAATCATTCATTCAAAAGATTCGTTCAAAAGCGCTGACTCATCCAGTAATGAAACAAGTGAAGTCGTTATGAGTGAGCCATTGAATCATTAATTCAAGAGATTCGTTCAAAAGCGCTGATTAATCCAGTAATGAAACAAGTGAAGTCATTATGAGTGAGTCATTGAATCATTCATTCAAGAGATTCGTTCAAAAGCGCTGACTCATCCAGTAATGAAACAAGTGAAGTCGTTATGAGTGAGCCATTGAATCATTCATCCAGGTAATTCATTCAAAAACTCTGATTCGTCCAGTAATGAATGATATATATATATATATATATAAATAAGTGTGAGGCTTATTTAAAAGTGTGAAAAGTTCAAAGTTATTTAATCAGTGTGAGGTGAGTTAATGTTTGTTGATTTTCGATGAACAAAAATCCTGTTTTTTTAGGTTATCTTATTTTGATTTGAAATGTCTTTTCAGGTGATGTCGCTGTAAAGATTTTAAAGGTGACGAATCCTACACCGGAGCAGTTACAGGCCTTTCGCAATGAAGTGGCTGTTCTCAGGTAAACCAACCCGTCGCACGATCCCATTATTCCCTCAGATGAGTGTAAACACTGTGATGAGCTCCAGCTCGATCTCTAGTCTTCGTTCAGAGCCTGTTGACGTTGTTCTGTGTTGTTGTTTCAGGAAGACCAGGCATGTCAATATTGTGTTGTTTATGGGATACATGACCAAGGCAAAGCTGGCCATTGTGACGCAGTGGTGTGAGGGAAGCAGTCTCTACAAACATCTGCACGTGCAAGAGACCAACTTCCAGATGTTCCAGCTGATGGACATCGCCAGACAGACGGCACAGGGCATGGAGTGAGTGATTGTTAGACATGCACTCATTGCACGAATGTACAGAGATTTTGCTGATTCTGCATAATAACTATTCTCTTACATTTAGTTCTTTATTTGTTTTAAATATCAGACTTAATATTTATCCATCAATGGTTATAATTTGAAGATAATGAGCCGAAGGTATGAGCCATAGTGCTGCTAAGACATTACACTAATTCAAAGTCATAACGCACGCTAATTCTACGTCATTCTGCACGCTAATTCTGTCATTCCACACGCTAATTCTACGTCATAACGCACGCTAATTCTACGTCATAACGCACGCTAATTCTACGTCATTACGCACGCTAATTCTACGTCATTACGCACGTTAATTCTACGTCATTACGCACGTTAATTCTACGTCATTACGCACACTAATTCTACGTCATTAAACACTGCTAATTCTAAGTCATAACGCACGCTAATTCTACGTCATTCCGCACGCTAATTCTAAGTCATCACGCACGCTAATTCTACGTCATTACGCACGTTAATTCTACGTCATACCGCACGCTAATTCTACGTCATAACGCACGCTAATTCTACGTCGTTCCGCACGCTAATTCTACGTCATTATGCATGCTAATTCTACGTCATTACGCACGCAAATTCTAAGTCATAATACACGCTAATTCTACGTCATAAAGCACCTTAATTCTATGTCATAACGCACACTAATTCTACGTCATAACGCACGCTAATTCTACGTGATTACGCACACTAATTCTACGTCATTACGCACGTTAATTCTGTCATTATGCACGCTAATTCTACGTCATTACGCACGCTAATTCTACGCCATTACGCACGCTAATTCTACGTCATAACGCACGCTAATTCTATGTCATTACGCACGCTAATTCTACGTCATTACGCACGCTAATTCTACGTTATGCACGTTAATTCTAAGTCATTATGCACGCTAATTCTGTCATAACGCACGCTAATTCTACGTCATTACGCACGCTAATTCTACGTCATTTCGCACGCTAATTCTACGTCATTACGCACGCTAATTCTACGTCATTACGCACGCTAATTCTACGTCATTACGCACGCTAATTCTACGTCATTACGCACGCTAATTCTACGTCATTACGCACGCTAATTCTAAGTCATAACGCACGCTAATTCTACGTCATAACGCACGCTAATTCTACGTCATTACGCACGCTAATTCTACGTCATTTCGCACGCCAATTCTACGTCATTACGCACGCTAATTCTACGTTATTACGCACGCTAATTCTACGTCATTACGCACGCTAATTCTAAGTTATTACGCACGCTAATTCTACGTCATTTCGCACGCTAATTCTACGTCATTACGCACGCTAATTCTACGTCATTACGCACGCTAATTCTACGTCATTACGCACGCTAATTCTACGTCATTACGCACGCTAATTCTAAGTCATAACGCACGCTAATTCTACGTCATAACGCAGGCTAATTCTAAGTCATAACGCACGCTAATTCTACGTCATAACGCAGGCTAATTCTACGTCATTACGCACGCTAATTCTACATCTTTCAGTTTCGGTTTTCAATCAAATCAAGTGTTTACATGTTCTCTCGATCGGATTAGAAAAGGAATAAACCGACCCTTTCATTCCGATCGAAATGTCATTCTGATCAAGCTCAATCGCATCGTTTAAGGCGTTTACATGAAGGATTTTCAGTCCGACTGAGCCGTCAATCCTATTACTAACGGATTATTTGGTTGCATGTCAACGCAGCCAGTGTTTTCCCTGACTTAAGCAGTGTCTAAACTGCAGGTTTTAGAGATGTTTGTGTTGGCTAAACCAACACTTCTCACCCGCAGGGTTGCAACCCTAAATTATGTTATTTGCTGAATGCAAATTATAACATGCAACTAACCAAATAATCCTGTATGGTTCGGATAGGAAAATTAACTGGCTTATCAAACTTCAAAATACTGCCTCATATCAGTGTTCTTGTTGTTGATGTCAAAGGCTCTGCATCTGAACAAATTCAACAGTATTTTGGTGCAAGTTCTTCAGCTGCTTACTAGAAGCTAGTGAACTTAGACTGATAGTCTTATCCTCCAAAACCAAGAACAAAACTACACAGTTTTGAGTAAAAGCAAATGAAACACAAATTATTGGCTGAGAACATGAAACAACTGAAATTCAAGAAATAATTGGAAGCAGAATATGTCCATATTTCAATTCAAGCCATGTGATTGTTAATAATTTTGTTAGCATTCATGGTAATTAGAGCTGCATTAGTAATAGTTAAAAGATCTCATTTTTAACACGCACTCAAACATTCAAACTGGTCTGCATTCAAACTCACACTCGATCTCATTCCTAAAAAACAGTGACTCGGCTCTGGGCGTAAGCCATTCGAGCAATCGACAATACTCGAAACATAGAGTATTGTCGTGTGTGTGTGACACCCAAAGCTTGTCACCTGCATCGATGGACCAATTGTTGAATCACCAATGCCCATGGAGACACCACTGGTCTTTGATAGATTAGTTTATGTTCCTACAAGAAGTAGTTTTGTTTTATACTGTTAAGCTTGAGAAATGTACCTGAAAAAAACCAAGCTTTAACTTCAGACAAACAGGTAGAGAGGATGAAGGAAGTTCAGAAGAAGGTTTAAGGATAAATAGAGCGGGGTGTTGTCAGCGTAACAGTGAAAAGGGAGTCCATATTTCCTAAAAATGGTTCCACGTGGCAGTAAATAAATAATAAATAATAAAGGGCCCAGAACTGATCCCTGTGGGATGCCTGTGGTAATGCATGATGGTTGAGATTCAAACTGGCCTAATTGAACAAATTGAGTACGACCAGAGAGATGAGATATGATTAACTAAGTTGTTGGTCAGACATTAAAATAGTACAGACAGAAAGATCAAGTAAAAGTGTGCAAGTGAAATTCCCACCTCCCACACAGGTGCGCTCACATGGCATAACACTATATATTCACGTAGAAAACATCTGTTTTACATTCTAATAATTTTTCATTGTTTATAATTTATTTTTGATCAAATAATGGCAGCCCTGATTAGCAGACGAGACTTATTTCAGAACATCCAAATGTTTGAATGGTAGTGTAAATGATTTCAGGTTGTTATTGGTTTAAAGAAACTTCTCTCGAGTGTTTTTAGATGTTTTATTGCAACACAATCAAGACGCGCAACATAGCGTTCTGTCACAGTTTTGGACAACGTAGTATATTTTTAGAAACAGATTCACATTTTGAGTGCATGATGCCATCAGCTATTTATAGAAATGCAACCAGGTTTAAAAATAGAAGAAAATAGGCTGATGTTTACATGTAAACTCAGAGGTGGTTTTGTCAGTTAACTCCTGTACTGATAATGCTGATAATGCATAACCTAAACAGAATATATATAGATTACAATGATCTCTAATAACTCTTCATATCTCTTCTCTTCTAGTTACCTACATGCAAAGAATATCATCCATCGAGACATGAAGTCAAACAGTATCTTTTACCAACTAGTCCATTTTACATCCTTTTTTTTTCTGTAACACTGGTCACGATGCGAAAAGCAGCCTGTTTTTTAAATGAGTCGTTCACTTTAAAATGAAAATTAGCCCATGATTTACTCTCCCTCAAGTCATCCTAGGTGTATGACTTTCTTCTTTCAGACGAATACAATACAGTTATATTCAGAAATGTCCTGGCTCTTCCAAGCTTTATAATTGCAGTGGATTGCAACCAACAGATTGAAGCTCATAAAAGTGCATCTGTCCATCATAAAAGTGCATCTATCCATCATAAAAGCGCATCTGTTCATGATAAAAGTGCATCTGTCCATCATAAAAGTGCATCTATCCATCATAAAAGCGCATCTGTTCATGATAAAAGTGCATCTGTCCATCATAAAAGTGCATCTGTCCATCATAAAAGCGCATCTGTCCATCATAAAAGTGCATCTTTCCATCATAAAAGTACATCTATCCATCATAAAGGCGCATCTATCCATCATAAAAGCTCATCTATCCATCATAAAAGCGCATCTATCCATCATAAAAGCGCATCTATCCATCATAAAAGTGCATCTGTCCATCATAAAAGCTCATCTATCCATCATAAAAGCGCATCTATCCATCATAAAAGCGCATCTATCCATCATAAAAGCGCATCTATCCATCATAAAAGTGCATCTGTCCATCATAAAGGTGCATCTATCCATCATAAAAGCGCATCTGTTCATGATAAAAGTGTATCTGTCCATCATAAAAGCGCATCTGTCCATCATAAAAGCGCATCTATCCATCATAAAAGCGCATCTATCCATCATAAAAGTGCATCTGTCCATCATAAAGGCGCATCTATCATAAAAGCGCATCTATTCATGATAAAAGTGTATCTGTCCATCATAAAAGCACATCTGTCCATCATAAAAGTGTATCTGTCCATCATAAAAGCGCATCTGTCCATCATAAAAGTGCATCTGTCCATCATAAAAGCGCATCTGTCCATCATAAAGGCGCATCTATCCATCATAAAAGTGCATCTGTCCATCATAAAAGCACATCTATCTATCATAAAATCATGGGCTAATTTTCAGTTTAACGTGAACTACTCCTTTAAGTATTTTGCAGTGGGTTTCTATGTAGTTATGAGTATAGTGATGAGTTCCCTGAACCGGATGCTCAGATGTGTTCCTGCACGAAGGCTTGACGGTGAAGATCGGGGACTTCGGTCTGGCCACAGTGAAGGCGCGATGGACCGGTTCTCATCGCGTCGAGCAGCCGTCGGGATCCGTCCTCTGGATGGTGTGGAGCTCAAATCAGATATCATAATACACACGCCACATGATAATCTGTGTGTGACAGAATCAGTGGCTGTGTTTACATGCACAACTTTAGTTTCAATCGGACTAGTATGTTTCTAGTATGAATTCGCACATTGCTAGCATGTTACCATGATTTACCATTTTGTTAGCTTGAATGAACATGTTTCTTACATGTTTTACCACATTGCTAGCATGAATTAACATTTTCTAGCATGTATTAACATGTTGCTAGCATGTTTTAACATGACAAACAATTATTAGCATGCTGTTCGCATGTTTTAACACATGTTTAGCATTAATTAACATGTTGCTATTATGTTTTAGCATTTTTTTGTTTTGTTCTTTGACAAAGCTTATGTCTAGATTAGATTAGATTATTAGACACCGGTTTGTTCTGGGACTCTTGACCTGAAGATGATCTGAGTGAAAGAGTGAGCGTGCTTCTTCTTCTTCAGGCTCCCGAGGTCATCCGGATGCAGGACAACAACCCGTACAGTTTTCAGTCGGATGTGTATTCCTACGGGATCGTCCTGTACGAGCTGATGACAGGAGAACTGCCCTATTCTATGATCGGGAACCGAGACCAGGTGAGATTAAAGGGGAAGTGGCTTTTTAAATTTTATTATATTGTTTTCTGAGGTCAACTTATGATGTACGCTTGGTTTTTACATTCAAAAACATCAAAATGAACAAGTAATAGGCTATTTTCTACCCTAGTTTTGAACCTAGCTCAAAAACGCTCGATTTGTATCGGCGTCTCGCACTGAAGACTCAGAAGTAAACGCCCACTGCTGTGAGTGGATAACAGTTTTGCATATTATAATGAGTTTCAACTCACCCGTCGGTGCACGTGAGGGGAATTGTTTTGAAAACGTCCAATGTTGTAAAATGTTAACCGGAATGATTCGTCCATACAATTTCGACCCAGAGTCCGTGTGTTGCACAATTCCTGTCAGATTCAATATAGACGGCACAGCACCGTTCTTTACTCTTAATCGGTCTGCAAATCCAGTCTTGTTTACAAAATAATCCTCAGTGAAATGAAGCGAACAGACGGACGATGTTTTACCCTCATCAGCTGGAGTGGAACGTCATTAAAAATAAAGTTTATTATTGCTCGGTAGCTCGATCCGGATTGTCATCACGAGGTAGGCATCTATGTTATTTAGCTATGCGTGTAATGCGCGAATCGGTGGGCGGGGCTAAAGCGGCCGTTGAAGTAGGCGTTGATCTTCTTCTGCGGGGGTGGTGTTTTATCCTCTTTGACGTCATAGTTCCCCACTTTGAAAAACGAGTCGTTTTCTGAGGCTGGTGTCAAAAAAAGCTTTTATTGGACTAACAAGGATGTTTTCAGTTCTAAAACTTACAGGATATTCTTATAATATGATGACCTCTTAGATGTCAAAAGCTGAAGGAAAATTTGATTTCTCAGTTCATCACTCCTTTAAGGTCTTTCATTTAGTGTGTAATAAGAGCTGTTTAAGAATGTTAAAGTTTCACAGATCAAAGATAAACTTAGTTTTTGTCTCCTAAAAGAAAGAAGTGATTCTGAACTGAAACGAGTCGTCAGTAATTCATTCTCTCCGTATAGTGGGGCGGCTAAGCGCAGATTTTCATCAGAATCGATCACTTTGCGATAAAAGCATGAAATTTGGTACGAAGGCTCACAAAGGGGGTCTGATCAGATTTAGGACCGTAGGCGCTCAAAATTTGGCCCCTGGGGGCCATGTCGGGCATTTTTCAAAATGGCCGCCAAATATGGATTTCTTAATGCGAAAATGAATTTAAAGCTGCCAGAAACCTAAAATGCAATTACACAATTCACCATAAATACATGTAAATATGACCACACTTTCACATAGAAGGTCTTTATACTTTCAAATATAAGATATGTTTAAAAAAAATTGAAAATGGCCGCCAAATATGGATTTCATAATGTCATAATGGATAGACGACAGAAATTAACAATTAAAAAAGTTGCACATTTGATTATTAAACAATCTAGTTTTAGTAATAGTTCTAGTAATTTTTAAACAAAAGGAAAAGAGGTTATGATATCTATCAGAAATTATGTACTTTTTAAATGTACATTTAAATATTTAATATTAAATTGTGAGCATATACTATCATTTTTACTGGGTAGTTTGTCAGGGACTTCTTTTTATTAAGTCAGTAGGTTTCATCTTGTGGTGGCCACAGTTAAATATTATTCTCTTTAAAATCTAGGGAACTGGTGAGATGTTTTACTCTTGACTACAAGTGAGATAAAGGCAAAGTCAGTTTGTGTTTCTCACTGTTACTCAGTAAAAATAGTGTAGGCTAATACTGCAAGTAAGCAAACATAACTCAGACAGGCAAATATAACATGGAATAGATTTTAGTCTGCATGAATTTAGAGTTGGGATTCTGTGAAATAAAGTAGGTGTACATTTCCACAGAATTTCATTTAGGCTGGTTGTCTAAACTGCAATTCATCCCATTTATTTCATTGTAACTCTGTGCTCTTGTACGACTTCTTTGCTCTCCAAATGCTCTAAACTTGACTATAAATATTAATTGTAAGAACTGTTGAGTCCTGCTGGATTATTTGCAAGTGGTTTAGTAGGTAGGCCTACAAATCACATTGTAGACCGAGTTTTCCTCACAAGAAAAACATAAATTAGCACGATTAGCATGATTACGACAATTAGACCACTACACAAGAACTACTTTGATCCAATGCAATGACTAAAACCTTCAAATTATTTAATCCTGGATATACTCATCCCCCAACACAAATAACTGACTGGGAACTGTGTTTCATTTGTCAGAATAATACTCAAGAGCCACTCAGATGCCCATCAAATTGCCAATGGCAGGTCAATACTGAATGTTACAAAAATCTGGCAGAGAATCTATTAAAATTTGATTAACTTAAACAACGATATCTTTACAGATTGCACAGTTAGATAAAGGGCAAGGTATAGAGGCCACATTTATTAGGAACAATGCAAAATATCACAAATTATACATGTCGCCTTAGATTCAACAATCAAATGCTACAAAGAGCTGAGAAGAGAGCTTCTACAACTGATGAGCATGACACTAGAAAATGAATAAAATTAGTTTTAAAAACCTCATTCAGTGATGACATCGATAAGACTTAATGTGGAGAGAACCTGCAGGTAGTGAGAGACTTCATAAGGCTGCTACATTTCAAATTGATGAAAAAGTTTGAAAGTGTGCCGTTGTCCTCAATGACATCAATCTTCTGGCACAGCTCAGTGGAGGTGACATGTTGGCTTTAGAGGCCAAGTATCATTCCAAATGTTTGGCCTCTTTGTAAAATAGAGCTAGATCCCAAATGACACCTCACCAGGTGAAGAGCAGTTAGGACCAGATGTGACTAGTCCTTTGCATAACTTAATTAATAATACTAATTCATTACATTTATATAGCGCTTTTTTCAGCACTCAAAGCGCTTTAAATAGAGAGGGGAATCTCTATCATGGCCTCCTAATCATCTCCATATATATATATATATGGAGATGATTAGGAGGCCATGATGGACAAAGGCCACTGGGCAAATTTGATTTGGCCAGGATGCCGGGGTTACACCCCTACTCTTTCGAAAGACATCCTGGGATTTTTAATGACCACAGAGAGTCAGGGCCTCGGTTTAACATCTCATCACGACAGTATAGTGTCCTCATCACTTTACTGGGGTGTTAGGACCCACACAGACCACAGGGTGAGTGCCCCTTGCTGGCCTCACGAACACCTCTTCCAGCAGCAACCTGGCTTTCTCAGAAGGTCTCCCATCTGGGTACTAACCAAGCTCAGCCCTGCTTAGCTTCAGTGGGCAACCAGTCTTGGGCTACAGGGTGATGTGGCTGCTGGCTATATCATGTTGTAGTCTTTACAGAGATGAAAACTGTCCACATGTGGTCTGTCCTGTCATGTGGTAATCTATTCACAACTGCAGCTATTGATAATGTTGATCATGATCCATCTTCAACAACAGCTAAGTATTCTTTTCACGGAACCTCCATCTCCCTCTTTCAACATCCGTCTTCAGAGAGGAAAGGAGAGCGTCGAAAAATTGTTTCATCTCATAAGCCACGATGCTTCAAAAACAATCTACCTTTTGCCTCAAAACTATACAGATGTCTTCCCTGTCAACTACAACATTAAGACCTCATCTGTACCATCATCCCATGTTCAGTCCTTGAGCAGGCACAATGCTGGGTATATTAAGCAGGAGTTTGAATGGACAGAATATGTCAGATCAACAAGAGACAAAGCTGGAGATCTCAGTGATTTGTCACGGGCTGCATACCATGCAACTCAGCAGTCACTGGACATTGATGCCACCTGCATTACATCATGCACACAGTTGCAATGATCAGGCACTCAATGGATGTCATCAGAAATGCAATTAGTCATTTGCATCCAGAGCAAACCCCTGTGAACCCCTTTGACCAGCCACTATTTGCCTTGGCCAAGCAAATACAGTGGAAGTGGCCAAATAGATATGGTGAAATTGTGATTCTTTTTGGGGGTCTCCACATTGAGATGGCATTCTTGAGGACCAAGGAAGTGGTTGGGTAGAGGCTCTTGTTCAAGCAGACATTACAGGCACAGCTGACTCTTTCTTAAAAGTGGCCCATGTTGCTCATACGAAGAGAAGTAACAGAGGCTGCATAGTACATTTTGCAACGTGCTGCATATGACAATTACATGAATATGCATTCCTCCAGTGATGTGCTGAGCTTTGATGAATGGTGCAAGAGGCAAAAAGATAAAAGATCAGCTCTTAATCACTTGTCACTATGATGTCTAATTTTGATCACATAACATGAATTTACAGATGATTCATGAACCCATGTATAGTAATATTTAGTATTACAGGAGCAAATTTTCAAACATATCTTATATTTTAAAGTTTAAAGATCTTCTATGTGAAAGTGTGCTCATATTTACATGTATTTATGGTGAAATGTGTTATTTTATTTTATGTTTCTGGCAGCTTTTAATCCATTTTCCCATTACGAAATCCATATTTGGCGGCCATTTTGAAAAATGCCCACCATGACCCCCAGGGGTCAAATTTCAAGCGCCTACGGTCCTAAATCTGATCAGACCCCCTTTGTGAGCCTTCCTACCAAATTTGATGCTTTTATCGCAAAGTGATCGATTTTTGCGCTTAACTGCCCCACTAGTAAGGCTGCTCTCGCTGCTGGTTATTCCTGATTCTGGATCATTGAGATTGGCCTTTGTTGTTATTGCCAGAGTCTCTAAAGCTCGCATGAAGGCTCCGCCCTCTTCTAAACAGAGGCGGAGCTAAAGCTCACTTGCATTTAAAGGGACAAACACAAAAACGGCGTGTTTTTGCTCAAACCCTAAATGAGGAAACTTTGACAAGCTGTAATAAATGATCTGGGGAGAATTAAGCTGAAATTCACACACGCATTCCGAGGACGCCAAAAGGAGCGTAATATGTCCGTTTTAAACAGCCAGATTCACGTTCAGCATGATGAAGCACAGCCTCAGTGTGTGTGTTCTGTGAGCTGCTGAAGTGTTTAGCTTTGTCTAAATTTAGGTGCCCAAAGGTCGGTTTCTAAAAGCAGTGTCTGGTTATGTTACGCTGCTTTGTTGTCTGGAAATGAGAGGGGAAATGAAGCCGATTTGTTTAGTTTTTCCTCTAATCCTCTGCTAAGTATCAACTGAACTATTACTGTTCAGATTCTGAGAGCTGAGCGAAACTCTGACTCAAAGTATTAAACTCTGTCCTGAAACATTTGTGTCAGGTGGTTTCTCTAGGACAGGTGTGCTATTACACCAGCGTTCGGATTTCGTTTGAATGTTTCTGAAAGAGTCTCTTCTGCTCATCAAACCTGCATTTATTTGATAAAAAAAAAAACAGTGAAATATTACTCCATTGTAAGTCATCTGTTTTCTATGTGAATACATATTAAAGTGTAATTTATTCCTGTGATCAAAGCTGAATTTTCAGCATCATTACTCCAGTCTTCAGTGTCACATGATCCTTCAGAAATCACTCTAATATGATGGTCTGATGCTCAAGAAAAATATTATCAGTGTTGAAAACAGTCATATTTTATGATTTTGAATGGTAGTGTTCATCTCTAGTGTCATTTGCATGGTTAAGCAGATTCACATTGTGCAGAAGAGTTGTAAAATCGAGTTCCCTTTTAAATGTAAGCATATAATCAGGTTCTTCCCCTTTTCTTTGTGTAGATCATCTTTATGGTGGGTCGAGGTTACCTGACCCCTGACCTCAGTAAACTGTACAAGAGCTGTCCTAAAGCCATGAAGAGACTCGTCGCGGACTGCATCCAGAAGACTAAAGACGAGCGGCCGCTGTTTCCACAGGTAACATCCCTGCAAAGCAGATCCGCACGATTAATCACACACACTCGACCTCATTCCTAACAGTGATCCGGCTCTGTCCATTTAAAGCTTTGATGAGTCGAGTCACAGAGAACATTAAGATTTGAGTTCTGATCCAGAGAGCACCGTTGTCATGTCAATCATCTTACGCCATACATATTGTCTTACAATCATTCAGAATAGAAGTAATGAGATAAGTGTATTTAGATCGCTGACGTAGACATCAGTGTTTATATCTGAACTATAGTGTAAATCACCTTTTGAAATTAAATTAATGCTTTACATAATGATTGTATCAATTACATTGTTTCACCCGTTGGTAGAGACAAGAGACTATAAAAATGTATTTGTCATTGAATCATTCATTCAAGAGATTTGTTAAAAAAAAACTCTGACTCATCCAGTAATGAAACAAGTGAAAAAGTCTTTATAAGTGAGTTATTGAATCATTCATTCCAGAGATTCGTTAAAAAATACTGATTCATCCAGTAATTAAACAAGTGAAGTCTTTATGAGTGAGTCATTGAATCATTAATTCAAGTGATTAATTCTAAAACGCTGATTCATCCAGTAATGAAACAAGTGAAAAAGTCTTTATAAGTGAGTCATTGAATCATTCATTCAAGAGATTCGTTAAAAAACACTGATTCATCCAGTAATTAGACAAGTGAAGTCTTTATGAATGAGTCACTGAATCATTCATTCAAAAGATTAATTCTAAAATGCAGATTCATCCAGTAATGAAACAGTGAAAAAGTCTTTATAAGTGAGTCATTGAATCATTTATTCAAGAGATTTGTTAAAGAAACACTGATTCATCCATTAATTAAACAAGTGAAGTCTTTATGAGTGAGTCATTGAATCATTAAGTCAAGAGATTCGTTGAAAAAACACTGATTCATCCATTAATTAAACAAGTGAAGTCTTTATGAGTGAGTCATTGAATCATTAATTCAAGTGATTAATTCTAAAACGCTGATTCATCCAGTAATGAAACAAGTGAAAAAGTCTTTATAAGTGAGTCAATGAATCATTCATTCAAGAGATTTGTTAAAAAAAACTCTGACTCATCCAGTAATGAAACAAGTGAAAAAGTCTTTATAAGTGACTTATTGAATCATTAATTCCAGAGATTCATTAAAAAATACTGAATCATCCAGTATAAACAAGTGAAGTCTTTATGAGTGAGTCATTGAATCATTAATTCAAGTGATTAATTCTAAAACGCAGATTCATCCAGTAATGAAACAAGTGAAAAAGTCTTTATAAGTGAGTCACTGAATCATTCATTCAAGAGATTCGTTAAAAAACACTGATTCATCCAGTAATTAGACAAGTGAAGTCTTTATGAATGAGTCACTGAATCATTCATTCAAAAGATTAATTCTAAAATGCAGATTCATCCAGTAATGAAACAGTGAAAAAGTCTTTATAAGTGAGTCATTGAATCATTTATTCAAGAGATTTGTTAAAAAAACACTGATTCATCCATTAATTAAACAAGTGAAGTCTTTATGAGTGAGTCATTGAATCATTAATTCAAGAGATTCGTTGAAAAAACACTGATTCATCCATTAATTAAACAAGTGAAGTCTTTTTGAGTGAGTCATTGAATCATTAATTCAAGAGATTTGTTAAAAAAAAAACACTGATTCATCCAGTAATGAAATAAGTGAAAAAGTCTTAATAAGCGAGTCATTGAACCATTCATTCAAGAGATTCGTTAAATAAACACTGATTCATCCAGTAATGAAATAAGTGAAAAAGTCTTTATAAGTGAGTCATTGAACCATTCATTCAAGAGATTCGTTAAATAAACGCTGATTCATCCAGTAATGAAACAAGTGGAAAAATCTTTAGAAGCGAGTCATTGAATCATCCACTCAAACTTTAAAAACACAAATCATTTGAACTATTTTTTTTGATAACTATTAACATTTAGTCAAAACCTGTAGTAAAGTAAATGTTATTTAGTTTAGTTGTCTATCCAGAATCATGGGAGAATCATTATTATTTTAAACAACAAAAAAAGTGATTCTTAATTTATCCAGAATCGTGCCGCTCTAACGAATCAAGTTAGCTGAATGAATGCCTCTTTTATTACTGTCAGGAGAATCTTGAAGAAACGTGCAGCTCATATTTCTTTGCGACATTAATTTCATGACAATTAGGCAAATTTTCTGACCTAAAGTTTTACTCTAGTACAATAATTGTACTTTATTTATAAAGATAATATAATCTATAATCATATACAATCAGTGCTGATGTTTAAAAAAAGAAAAAAGTCTTACAGGTGTTATGAAATATCAAATATTCAACTCGAATTAAAAAACAGCCATTCATTTCAGCCAGGGTGAAATGTGTAGTACATGTAGTAAAACAGGAAAAATATACTTTCAAACATTTAGATGACAAAACAACTTTTTATAAATACAATGCAATGCCTTTTTTATTGTTGTAGTGCAATGCTCAAGTCTGTATCAGTTTCATAAAAAAGATGTCTTTTTGACTTAATGAATGCCCAAAGTAGGTTTACTTTTTGTTGTTATTACTGTTGTATTGTGGGATAATTGTGATGTGGAAATATTAAATTGTGAGTCTAATTTACTGGTGAAACTAACAAACAAAATGAGAACAAGATCTGCTTGAAATGTTTGGCCACTTATAATATGTGGAAGTGTGTATTAATGATCATCATGTTGGTGTTGTAAAGGAACTATTAGCTCATTCTACACGGATGTTGAAGTGATGTCCCGTTTTCCTCAGATCCTGTCCTCCATCGAGCTTCTCCAACACTCGCTCCCGAAGATCAACCGCAGCGCGTCGGAGCCGTCGCTGCACCGAGTCTCGCACACCGAGGACATCAACGTCTGCACACTCGCGCTCTCAGCCGCGTTCAAGTGACTCGTGAAGCGCTCATGTCACCGTCTCTGTATCCCAGCACGAGTTCGGGTCATGATGATGCGGAGAGGGAACGTGGGAGAATATCTCTCCGTCAGGCCATCCCTCACTCTCTCATCAATCCCACAATCGTGTGTGTGAACGCAGTGCAGCAGGTTGTAAATATTCCCGAAGTGCCAGTGCCGTGTTTTTATCCGCTTCATGATCACGTGTCTCTTTGATTTTTGCACCATACACAAAATCTAAGAAGAGCGGGTATTAACTTTATTTTGAAACTTATTAGAGACCCCCCAGCTTGTTACTGCTTGTCATGGAGAGTTAACTTGTAAACTTGACAGATTGTTTATGCATTGTATTTTAATAAAATTAAGTTAAATACACCACACAAGCTCTGTTTTTGTTTTGTTTTTTGCTGATGTGAAGAATAATTATAAATTTCATCTGATATTTAGTCACAAGCTCTAAACATGGCTCATCCAATCATGTTTCAGAACCAGAACAACACAGAACCTGCAGATTTTGTGATATATCGTCACATAGATGACTTTTCAAAATTTTGCTCTATTGAAGATTCTAAAACTCAATGGCTGTGGCACTCTTTTCTGAATATGGTACAAATTATGTTGACTATTTAAAAACCTATAGTAATATCCTTTGTGAAAAAAAAGTGCACTTTAGTGTACTTATTACAAAAATAATACACTTTAAATGAATACACTTAAGTGCGATTTAAAAAAAATTTTTTCGGGGTACTGAATGCACATTAAGTGTAATTTATTTCAAATATTTCACATATTAAGTTGAAATAAAGTGTAATAAGTTGCAATCAAGTGTGATTTTTTTGGAACAACTTAATTGGTACTTTAATACAACTTTATATATACTTTCATAATTGCTTCTAGAGTATTTAAATTATAGTTAAAGAGCACTAAACAATATGATGACACGCAATTAATGTGATTAAAAATATACTTTGAAGTCAGTCAACAATACACTTAAGTGTGAATTAAATACATTTTTTTTCGGGGCACTGAATGCACATTAAGTGTAATTTATTTCAAATATATCACATATTAAGTTGAAATAAAGTGCAATAAGTTGCCATTAAGAGTGATTTTTTGGAACAACTTAATTGATACTTTAATACAACTTTACATACACTCTCACAATTGCTTCCAGTGTATTTAAAATAAAGTTAAAGTGCACTACACAACATAATGATGCAATTAATGTGAACTAAAATATACTTTAATGTCAGTCAACAATACACTTAAGTGTAAATTAAGTGTAATGTTTTCGACAAACTTAATGCATATTATATGTAATTGATTTCAAATGCATCACAGATTAAGCTCAAATTAAATGCTATTAGTTGATATTAAGAGTGATTTTTGAAATATGGTAAAAGTGTACTTCCAAATATACTGACAAGCAAATAATGTCAACAAAAATATACTTTAATTATATAATAGTGTACTTGTTCGTTACATTAAATACATTTTTTTTAATTAAAAAAAATATAGTTGCAATTTATTTCAAATTTGGACAAAAAAGTCTTAATAACCTATATAGTTACAATCAACACAAATTCAATTTAAAACCCTCTATATTTACTGACAAAACAATCTCTAAAATAAATACATAAAAACCTTTCTGTTGATGCACAAGAAAAAACCCAAGAAACAAACGGTTACAACACTTAGAATGAAAATTCTGTCACTATACGCACCTTCAAGTTGTTTCAAACCTGTATGAATTTTTCTTCTGCTGAACACAATGAAGATATTTTGAAAAATGTCAGTAACCAAATAGTTAACTGGTCCCAATGACTTCCATGGTATTTTGTTTCCTACTATGGAAGTCAATGGGACCAGTTAACTGTTTGGTTACTGAAATTTTTCAAAATATCTCTGTTGTGTTCAGCAGAAGAAAGAAAGGTAACACTTAACTGCACACTATTATTCGTTATAAGCATGAGTTAACAGTTAATCATTTAAAGCATTAATAGACATTAATAATAAGTTGCTAAATACAGCAATAAATGTTTTTTTCTTGATTTATAAGCATATCTATAATGTGTTTAATAATTGTAGTTTCATACTTTGTTAATGATCAATTAATAATTTCTTAATGAAGTATAGCATTATTTACAAACCAGTTATTTAAGAGTTGTCAGTGATTCATAAGATCACTTAAATGTAAGTTGAGGGTGAGTATATATGATGACAGAATTTTAGACATTTTCAGAAAACATAATTCTGTATGATTTATAAGATTGTTTCCATGTAAATTACTGGTATTACTATACTGTTGGGGTAATTTGGTCTCCATAACCTAGGGATTACCAGTACAAACATCATTTTAGAAGCAAACACACATTACATCAAATACACAACCCATGAATTAATACAAACAAAATGTGATGTTGCAAAATGTGAACACTAAGATTCAAACGGGTAATGAAAAAGGTATTATTAGTTAACTCCTTCAGTTAACATGAAGAATGAATAAAACTTGAAGCATTTGTTAGCCTTAGTTAATGTTAATTTCAACATTTAATAATGCATTATTATATTCAAAAGTTGTGTACTAAAATTATAATGCACTGTGAACTTGTATGTACAATAACTATAAATTGTTCTAACTTTAACAAACTATATTTGAATGAACTAATCTTAAAAAAGATTAATAAATACTGTCAAAAATGCTCATTTTTTTAGATCATGTTTTGCTTATACATAAACTAATATTAACAAATGAAACCTAATTAAAGTGTTAACAAACCTGGTTAATTTTAGCTCTTAAACCTTTTCGTAGCACCAACATTAAAGAGGACAAAATGCTTACTTCAGCATTACAGTGAATATAATTTTGTCTAAAAAATAAAAATAAAATAAAAATGAAGAAATCCAAAGGCAAAAAAACAAGAAAACCAAAATCATTTGTCACCAAATGCTTTGAAGTAGTTGGAAAGTCCTGTTTATGTCAATGTCCCGGTGCTCTCCGAAGTAAATGTGAATGGATTTGTTCCAAAGAGGCAGGAAAGTCAGGAAAAAATACCTTGAGAAAAAAAAAAAAGTAAAATAAATTGTTTATAAAACAGATCCAGTCCATTATTAAATTTGGCTCAAATGAATGAAAGTGATAGATATTTTCCCTTTAAAGTTTTACATACACCTTGCAGTATCTGCAAAATGTTAGTAATTTTAGCAATAAGAGGAAACACAAAAATGTATGTTGTTTTTTGTTTAGTACTACCCTGATGAAGCAGTTTATTCTGCAAGGTGTAGGCCTACATAAACTTTTGACTGCTAGCTAACTGTTGATGAATGTGTGATGTGATGAATTACCTCATCAGCGTCACACATAAATTATTGGAAACATGATCAATTTAGCTCCCGAATCTATATTGCGTATAGCAACGTACTTGACTAATTATTTGCAGTATAACATCTCATCTGCAAACAGCCAAACGTGGCGCTCCTTTTGTTCTCTTGTTTTCATTTCCTGATCGCGATTGCAGAAACACAACAGCGCATTTTTTAAACTCTAGGGAAGTAGTGCGTCATCATGACGTCTGGCGCATGCGCATTAAACACCGTGTTCATATACAGTATATTTTTATTTCAACTTTTCTGTTTAAGTTGAAGTTGTTCTAACTCTTTGTGTTGTTATACTCTGTAAGTTCACAAAACGCTACTCTTTCAACCAACTAAAAGTCAATATTTTTGTTCTGTGTAGATTGCAATTAAATGTGTTTAATTGACTTTCTCACATATGTAAAGTACCACACATTACTGTTATGCTAAGACTCCTCTCATCAATTACATTTTATTGTCATATATTATGTAGAAAACTGACAAAATATCAACAATAAGTTGACCTGGATTATACTGTATTGCAAATTTATTGGAAAAACACATTCCAAGTGCATTAATGCATACAGTCGATATATTCTAGATTAAACACATTTAAAATAAATGAACTAATTGTTTTTGGACAACACACTTGAGTTGAAATTAAAATGAATTACTTTCCATATTTTCCATTAAAATTATTATTTTATTTAGTATATTAGTCACTTCATCAAAATACATTTCATTTAATAACTTTAATAACTTTAAAACACTATAAAATCATAATTATTTAAAATGTAAAACTTAAGTAGACACAATTAAAAAGGGAATTTTTTAAAACATGCACTTAAGTGTGATTAGAAATATTAACATGAAAGTGTACTTTCTTTAACTAAAACTTAAGTAGACATTATTAAAAAATGATTTTTTAAAAACATGCACTTAGGTGTATTTAGAAATATTGTGATGAAAGTGTACTTAATTTAAGTTAAATTTAATTAGATATTATTACAAAGTGCATTTGTAAAAAGTACACTTAAGTGTGTTTATAAATATGATCACGAAAGTGTACTTTCTATAAGTAAAACTTAATTAGACATTATTACAAAGTGCATTTTTAAAAAGTACACTTAAGTGTGTTTATAAATATTGACATGAAAGTGTACTTACTTTAAGTAAAACTTAATTACATATTATTACAAAGTGCATTTTTAAAAGTGCACTTAAGTGTGTTCATAAATAATGTGATGAAAGTGTACTTTAAGTTAAACTTAAGTGGTCTTTAATTGTAATTATATTATATTATCTGCAAGTACACTTTTCAAAATATATACTTTCATGAGATTAAGTACAATTATTTTAAAGTGTGTTTAAAGTTGTATTGTGAAAATAGGTAAAAAGTATGATGCTAATATACTTTTAATGTATTTAAATATAGTACATTTTTTGTTAGTATATTTGCAATGTACTATTGAAAAAGGGAATATATTTCAAATACAATAAAGTATACTTTTTTTTCACTAGGGTATACTGTTTGTTTATGTTATTGACTAAACTATTTACTATTACTTCTCACTATATCTTATATTTACTATTTGCACTGCACTGTAGTTGTACCATATCGTATTACCATAGATAAAGGATCCATCAGTTATCTTTGTTATTGTTAATCAGGTAAAATATGCTTTTTCCACAATAAGAAAACTATCGCAGCAACGCTCCAAAGCGGCCAATTGGGCGTCTATGTATTTATTATATCTATGCTTTTGCATTCTGCACTTTCTCTTCTCTCAAGGCATCGACAACACAGAAATCTCTGATTTTCAATAATTGTTTTTTTCCGCAGAAGTTATCTCACAGGAATCTCTACAACGGTAGGAATGCATAACACATTATCATTAGAAATGATTCGGAAATCCTTCATTCAACGCATTATTATACAGAACGTAACTTGAAATATAATTGTATTAAAAAATGACTGTTAATACATCCCAAAACAGCATCCAAACCTTGCAAAGACCTACTTCAATAATTATTCAAATACAACAGCCAATAGCAAGTTTTCAGCAGCAGACATTTCAATATGTTATTTTTTGTGTTAGTACTTTTATTTATTCAAATTACAATATGCAGTTTGTGTGTAAGTATATATATGTCATATAAACCAAGCAATTAATTTGATTAGGTATACAGTTTTGTTCATACGTAATTCCTTTGCGCAGCTGCGCAAATTTGCATGCGATCTCAGAATATAATTCTGGCGATTTGGTCGGCCTACAGCTAAGTTTAGCTATGGATACAAGACGTGGTTTAAAGATTCGTCGTGGACAAAGACAACTTTGACCAACAACAACAACGGGTGTGGAGACTCTGGAGCTAATGAGGTGCTAGGAATGGAGATTTTATCTGCTAGATTGCTAGATTGATAACTTTTTGTTGCAGTATATTATGCATTGCTTTTATTATTGTTATTGTTTTATTATTGTATTGTCAAGTTATACATTTTGGCGTAGTTTTAGGTTGGTCTTGTAATGATAAACCGTCCATTACGTTGATTGTTGATCTGTTAGCAGTGAAAGACTGCGGTCAAGTGGGCCGCACGTGGAAAATACACGGTCAAGCCAGCCGCACATTTTTTTTTACATGCGCGTCAAATCCTGCACTTACGGTATGGGTGCTGAAAGACGCCAAAATTGATTTTAAGACTCCTTTTCCTGCTATTTGTTATGGTATTAGGACACAAATAATACACTTTTATGATTGTTTCCTAAAACATGACTTTTAATTTTGTTTTTTGTTATTGTAATGTTTCTAGGCTCGAATATTAATTATATCAATTATAATGTATTTATGTTCATATTATTATAAATTATCATACATTTTTATTGTTAATATTTATGATTTTTAGACACTATTTTCGGCTATTTTCCATCTTATTAGGAGACAAATACTACAATATCTTTTTTAAACATGACTTTTTCATTTTTTATTAATTTAATGTTTGTAGGCCTAGCCTATATATGATATACATTAATTTAAATGTGATTTTTTTTTAAATTTATGCTTGTGTTAATGTTAATTATATCATACATAATTTTTTACATTTAATTGATTGTTAAGTTGAATGTTTATATATATATATATATATATATATATATATATATATATACAGTATATAATTTATATATATTTAATTTGATTTTTTTTATTATACAGTATTATTGCCTAATTTATTAATGTGAATGAAATTGAATATTAATGTTAATGATCAATACATTTATTTAGCATTTTTATTGTTGGTTTTAATGTTTTTATATATAAAGTATACATACATACACATATATATATATATATATATATATATATATATATATACATACATACAGTGTGTGTGTATATATATATATATATATATATGCGCTATAAAACTTGATCTATAAAATATACATTCATACCTGAAGTATGCTCAAAACAGACACACAGTTTTGCAATTTTACTTCTAGAACTTACATCATTTCCAATTTTTAAACACTCAAAAAAGTATTCCTTCATAGGTTTGCTCATTTTCTCAACTGATTCCTGTTCAGAGGGACCCTGGCTATTACTGTATGTATTATCAAGTCATTTTACTGTATAGTTTTGGAGAAAAGTGCAGGCAAACCCAGCCCAATCATCAAAGTGCGTTCTACCACTTAAACCACGTCCCATGTTCAAACACTCATAAAAAGTGTTCCTTCGTAGGTTTGCTCATTTTCTCAACTGATTCCTGTTCAGAGGGACCCTGGCTATTACTGTATGTATTATCAAGTCATTTTACTGTATAGTTTTGGAGAAAAGTGCAGGCAAACCAAGCCCAATCATCAAAGTGCATTCTACCACTTAAACCAAGTCCCATGTTCAAACACTCATAAAAAGTGTTCCTTCATAGGTTTGCTCATTCTCTCAACTGATTCCTGTTCAAAGGGACCCTGGCTATTACTGTGTTTATTGTCAAGTCATTTTACTGTACAGTTTTGGAGAAAAGTGCAGGCAAACCCAGCCCAATCATCAAAGTTTGTTCTACCACTTAACAACGCCCCATGTTCAAACACTCATAAAAAGTGTTCCTTCGTAGGTTTGCTCATTTTCTCAACTGATTCCTGTTCAGAGGGACCCTGGCTATTACTGTATGTATTATCAAGTCATTTTACTGTATAGTTTTGGAGAAAAGTGCAGGCAAACCCAGCCCAATCATCAAAGTGTGTTCTACCACTTAAACCACGTCCCATGTTCAAACACTCATAAAAAGTGTTCCTTCGTAGGTTTGCTCATTTTCTCAACTGATTCCTGTTCAGAGGGACCCTGGCTATTACTGTATGTATTATCAAGTCATTTTACTGTATAGTTTTGGAGAAAAGTGCAGGCAAACCCAGCCCAATCGTCAAAGTGCGTTATAGCACTTAAACCACGTACCATGTTCAAACACTCATAAAAAGTGTTCCTTCATAGGTTTGCTCATTCTCTCAACTGATTCCTGTTCAGAGGGACCCTGGCTATTACTGTATTTATTATCAAGTCATTTTACCGGAAGTGTTATGAGTGTTTGAACATGGGACGTGGGTTAATGATTGGGCTGGGTTTGACTTTACTTTTCTCCAAAACTATACATTAAAATGACTTGATAATAAATACAGTAATAGCCAGGGTCCCACTGAACAGGAATCAGTTGGGGAAAATGAGCAAACCTATGAAGGAACACTTTTTATGAGTGTTTGAACATGGTACGTGGGTAAAGTGCTAGAATACACTTTGATGATTGGGCTTGGTTTGCCTGTACTTTTCTCCAAAACAATACAGTAAAATGACTTGATAATAAATACAGTAATAGCCAGGGTCCCTCTGAACAGGAATCAGTTGAGAAAATGAGCAAACCTATGAAGGAACACTTTTTATGAGTGTTACAACATGGGATGTGGTTAATAACACACTTTGATGATTGGGCTGGGTTTGCCTGCATTTTTCTCCAAAACTATACAGTAAAATGACTTGATAATACATACAGTAATAGCCAGGGTCCCTCTGAACAGAAATCATTTGAGAAAATGAGCAAACCTATGAAGGAACACTTTTTATGAGTGTTTGAACATGGTACGTGGGTTAAAGTGCTAGAATACACTTTGATGATTGGGCTTGGTTTGCCTGTACTTTTCTCCAAAACAATACAGTAAAATGACTTGATAATACATACAGTAATAGCCAGCATCGTTCTGAACAGGAATCAATTGAGAAAATGAGCAAACCTATGAAGGAACACTTTTTATGAGTGTTTGAACATGGGACGTGGTTTAAGTGCTATAACGCACTTTGACGATTGGGCTGGGTTTGCCTGCACTTTTCTCCAAAACTATACAGTAAAATGACTTGACAATAAACACAGTTAGCCAGGGTCCCTCTGAACAGGAATCAGTTGAGAAAATGAGCAACCCTATGAAGGAACACTTTTTATGAGTGTTTGAACATGGGATGTGGTTTAATAACACACTTTGATGATTGGGCTGGGTTTGCCTGCATTTTTCTCCAAAACTATACAGTAAAATGACTTGATAATACATACAGTAATAGCCAGGGTCCCTATGAACAGGAATCAGTTGAGAAAATGAACAAACTTATGAATGAACACTTTTTATGAGTGTTTGAACATGGGACGTGTTTTAAGTGCTATAACGCACTTTGATGATTGGGCTGGGTTTGCCTGCACTTTTCTCCAAAACTATACAGTAAAATGACTTGACAATGAACACAGTAATAGCCAGGGTCCCTTTGAACAGGAATCAGTTGAGAGAATGAGCAAACCTATGAAGGAACACTTTTTATGAGTGTTTGAACATGGGACGTGGTTTAATAACACACTTTGATGATTGGGCTGGGTTTGCCTGCATTTTTCTCCAAAAATATACAGTAAAATGACTTGACAATACATACAGTAATAGCCAGCGTCCCTCTTAACAGAAATCAATTTCTGTTTCAATTTCAGAAATCAACAGAAAGCAAACCTATGAATGATGTTTGAACATGGGACGTTTATATCGTTTGAATATGGAAGTGCATATATATATATATATATATATATATAGAAATTCAATGATAATTGAATGATTAAAAGCCACTAAAAGCCTGTTGCATCATATTTGTCATTTACATTAACATAAAAAAGTAAAATAAGTAAATAATCATCATTACATATAATAATAATGAGTGTATACAAACATTAAAATCAACAAAAAAATGTTTAATAAATATATCGATAATTAATATTATTATTCAATTTCATTCACATTAATAAAGTAGGCAATAATAATGTATAATAAAAAATCAAATTATATATATATATATATATATATATATATACGTGTAACACACACACACACACACACACACACACACACATATATATATATATATATAAACATTCTAATTAACAATTAAATGTAAAAAAAAAAAACTAATGATGTATGATAATTAACATTAACACGAGCATGAATAAATTAATTAAACATTAAATTAATGTTAATCATATATAGGCCTAAAAACATTAAAATAATAATAAAAAATGAAAAAAGTCATATTTTTAAAAAAAATATATATATTTTTTGTCTCCAAATAAGATGGAAAATAGCAGAAAGTAGTCTCTAAAAAACGTAAATACTAACAATAAAAATGTATGATAATGTTTAATAATATGAACATGAATACATTATACTTGGTATAATTAATATTTAAGCCTAGAAACATTACAATAACAACAAACAAACAATATTAAAAGTCATGTTTTAGGAAAAAATCATGAAATTGCATTATTTGTGTCCTAATACGATGGAATAACAGGCAAAGGAGTTTTAAAATCAATTTTGGCGTCTTTCAGCACCCATACCGTAAGTGCAGGATTTGACGCGCATATAAAAAAAATGTGGCCCACTTGACCGCAGTAGACGCTTTTATTTTTATAATCTGCTGATGTAACGTTACTTATATCATTGTTGTGGACATAACTGTGTAAATCATCTTGTGTTTTTTTGCCATAGAAATTGTCCTGTACCTTGTGTTCCCTCTGACCTTTGTGTCACATCTTCACCTCTCACACACTTCACACACAAGCGTGACTCGAAAAAAAGATTTTGATGAACTGGTTTGAACAGGAGAGTCACGAACAGAGCAAAGCAAGGCGAGCATTTGAGCTTATAAAACTTAAACCTTTTTATTTATTTTTTAACTGACCGCTCGTTTCGCTAGATAAGACCCTTTTTCATCGCCTGGTGCCGTTTAAAGCCCTTTGAAGCTGCACTGAAACTCTCATTTGACAGTGATAAAAAATAAAAAACTGGATCTCACCTGAGACCTCTGTGCCCACGTTTGTCCACGAATGGTGAAAAAGTGAATAGGGCATGAGGCTAGCTAGATTAAAATATCCCCACATCATCACACACCATTCACCATACCTAGAGATTGACATTGACATGAAACCAGCTATTAGGCTAACTGAAGTAAAACCATGCCAATCTCTAGGTGTGGTGGAAGGTGTGTGATGATGTGGGGATATTTTAATCCCAAAGGCCAAGGGAACTTTATCAGGATGCATATTATCCTGGATCCATGAAATAACTGACTTTTAAAAATAAAAATCTGCCTGACTCTATGGGAATTTAACATAGGGGTGTCCTGACTTATGCACCCTGTATTTTAAGGAAAAACATTTATTTATTTATTTATACATTATTTATTCACAAAGAAAATTTGTGTCCTTAAAGGTTGGAGTTTTCATCATTTTTCTAATTAAGGCATTAAGATCAATATCCAAAAGATTATTTTTTTCATTCCTCTTTTTAGGCAACTTTAGCATGGGTGTCCAAACGTATTCACATCACTGTATATATTCACATAGATGATTTTAAATTGTAATAATATTTCACAAAAGTGCTGAATTTTCAATCAACTAAATGCAGCCTCGGTGAGCATAAGAGATGTTTTCAAATGTTACCCAGACTAGTGAATGGTTTGGATTTGCTGTTGACGCATCATGGATGTGACAGAAGGTGTCAGACCAATCCATCAGTGTACTTTATCTGGCTATTAGCATTTGAATTAATTGCTGTAGGCATACATTTACTGAGCTGAACTATCCACAAGTTTCCTACGCCCCATGAGGCCTTGCGTCAAAAGTGGACGCGACTTCCGGTTGGAAGTAAACAAAGCACGATTTGACATGCTTGACACTCGTTCATTCAACAGTTGACAGTCATTCAAGTTATAGCGATCCAAACTAGCTAACGATGTGGGAACACAACCTCAACGAAATTAAAAAAGGTGAAATAACAGTACCTTTACCCTCCACAGTAGTTGATTGGGAGTATTATAATAACATTATTAATAATCAATACTCATCAAGGCATGGTGACAGACAGTTGTGCGAGCTGACAAACAATTAAAATAAAAAATACACACTTAATCATTGTGCTTTGGAGTTTATTCAAAATTATAAATGAATGTGCTACTTGAATACATTAACTGGCACATTTGGTATTCTGTCAACACAGGCTTTGATCCTGAGTTTAGGCGCAACATCAGTAGAGAACAGCCAAACACATGCTGATAAAAGTTTATAGAATATTAAGAATTTAAACAAATGTACACAGGAAGATTCGTCGTCTTTTGGGAGGTGATGGAAACTACAGTCGTTGGCAGGAACACTCTGATTTCGTTTTCAGCTTATGTTCAAAACAATCACGTTTAAGCCACTGAACTAGTTTAGTCAGGTTATACATACAACCGCGAACAGCACATGTTGTCCATGAGCTCAGTAACGACATCTCTCATAAAGATTTGCGTCTTTAAATAGTAAAATAATTCTCCGAAAAACAGCTAGCTAGCCTCTTCGCTAACTAACAAACAAAATACCATTGGAATGCTACTTCCGCCGCCTCACCGGAAGTTTCACCCACTTTATTTTTTACAGGAGCGCCCCTCGGAAACTTGTGGATAAGTAAAAGTTTTTTCCTCCTCCGTTATTTCTGTTTTGCAAACGCTCAGGCCACACAAGGACCCTGCAACACCCCCAAACCCGGCATGCTGAACTTTGTGAACAAAGCCAAATGGGACGCATGGAAGAGTCTGGGCTCCGTGTCACAGGTGACGGCAACATCCATGAGTTCTGTCTTTTATTTTCAACTAAAGAGTAAGACCAAATTAAAGTTGCTTGGCCCAATTCTGGTTCAGCTTTTCATGTATTACTACAGATTTAAATGTGTGATTATTTACACAACCAATTATTTTATTGATAATGTAAAAAACTGGGTTACACTTTATTGTAAGGTGATGTAGTTACGTTGTACTTACTCAAATATGTACTGATTAATATTAAAATCAACTACTTATTGTAGAGTTGTCATGATGTGGTTTTGTCTTTGTCTTTGTATTATTAGTGGTTCCCTGTCTATTGAGTTTTTCCAGGTGTTTCCTATTGTCCACGCTCCCTTGTTACCTTGTTAAGTTTGCTTGTCTGATTATTTAAGCCCTGTGTTTCTGTCTTAGTTTGTGAGTTGTTGAATGTGATCAGTGATGATGAGTCCGGGCAGTGAGTTCTGGGAAATGTAGTTTGTGTGAAACATAGTCTTATCTGGAGTGCCCTCTGGTGGCTCAAGAGGGCACTCCAGCTGCTAACCGTTACAAGAGTTATGATTGGGGTTAGTTGCTTGTTATTATGCATCATTTACTGTTATTACTATAGTAGGTACATAGGTAATGTGTAAATACGTCACATTAAAATTGTTCTGGATTATTAAAAATTTGTAATATTTTAAAAAGCTTTTAAAAATATTTATGTATCTTTTTTTTTTAAATCTATTTTGGTAATTTTTTTATAAAAACCTTTCTATTTAATTTTGGTAACTTTATTTAGCTTTTCAAAAATATTACTATTAATCTTTAATTTTTGTAATTTTTATCAGATTGAAAGTGTGTGTGTGTATATATATATATATATATATACAAAAAGTGTCCGAAATTAAATAGAAAGGTTTTTATAAAAAGTGACCAAAATTTGAGATAAATAGAATTATGTTTAAAAGCTTTATCCATCCATAAAAATCCATCCCAATTTTAACTAAGACTATTATAATATCACTGCTGCTCCTTTTATTGGCTTACGCCTTTATTGCTATTTAGGAGTTTGCATGCGAGTTATATTAAAATTAATATAAAATATTCATGATAATTGTGTTTTGATAATTTGTATTACTTTATATATACAATGTATATATATATATATATATACATATATGTGAACAGCTCGATCATGTGATCCTCGTGTGCTTCATGTGTCAGGAGGAGGCCAGGCAGCAGTACGTGGATCTCATCGAGTCTCTGGTGGGATCAGAAGCTCCTGCAGTGGCGGCGCAGACGACCGGGAGCTCGAAGGCCTTCCAGACCCTGCTGGTCACCACAGAGGACAACATCACCACCATACGCCTCAACAGACCTGGGAAGAAAAATGCCATCACTGCAGAGGTCAGGAGAAAACTCACTTTTTCTAATACATCAGTTGTCTGAGGACAATGGTCATATTACACATGAATAATTGACTGAAGACTGCAACGATTGACCAATCAAAAGTATTCCAGAGAGTCGTGTAATAATGAGATTTTAACATTACTATCTACTATTGTCATTAGCTTTGAGATTTGTTGTTTTGAGATTATTGATATACTATTTTGGTTTTTATTCATATTTTTATATTTTGTGTTTTGATTTGAATTAAAATGTTAGTAATTTTGTCTATGTAGCTTTTATTAATTTATTTATTTTAGTACATCAAGTTAAACTAAATGAAAATTGATTTCAATTTGTTTTATCACACAAAATGTTAGCAGTGTTGTTTTGATATTTTCCGTATACTATTGTAGTATTGATTCATTGTTTTAAGTTTTGTCATTTTTATTTATTTTAGTATTTCTATTCAAATTTAATTTTTATTTTAACTTTTATTTCAGTTAGTCTCATTTTAATTGAATTTTTTACTTATATTTGTTGTATTCCAGCTTATTTTTTTCCGGTTTTACTCAACAAAAACAACACTGGTGCTTAGACGTTTGTATAAATAAGTTGACAATGTTTGTTTTTGCCTCCTGTAGATGTACAACGAGCTGATTGAAGCTTTGGATCTTGCTGGAAAAGACGATTCTGTCATTACCGTGATGACAGGTGAAGTACTCTGCTTCACTTTCACTCATCCTCATGGGATTCAGCGTTTGCAGATCCTTTCTCACCCTCCTCTCTCTGACTCTAAAGGTAATGGGGATTATTACTGCAGCGGAAACGACCTGAACAACTTTACGAAGATCCCTGAGGGTGGAGTGCAGGACCTGGCTAAACAATCTGGGGAGTTGCTGAAGTGAAGTCTATTTCGCTTTATTGGAAACTGAAACTAGTTTATAATCCGTTTTAGCTCTAGATTTATGGACACGTGTGCTTGTGTTGTTTTAGGCGGTACGTGAAGGCGTACATTGACTTCCCCAAACCTCTGATTGGAGTGATAAACGGGCCGGCGGTGGGTGTATCCGTCACCCTGCTGGGACTGTTTGATGTTGTTTATGCCACAGACAGGGTGAGATGATTTTCGTCAGTATATCAATAATATCCGTCTGTTTAACTGTATCTATATATCTAACTGTATTTTGGCTCCCACCTCCTCATTTGTTGTGTGTTTAGGCGACGTTTCACACACCCTTCAGTCAGTTGGGTCAGAGTCCGGAGGGCTGCTCTTCATATCTGTTCCCCAAAATAATGGGCACAGCAAAGGTATGGATATCCACACGAAGAAAACTTGAGATTAATCGGTTGGCTACTAAAAATGTTGTTTGAATCAACTGACAGCACAGCACTGATGTACACACACAGGGCTGCATGATTTGGGGGAAAATGTGATTGCAATTGTTCTGGTAAAAAGTGGAGAACTAAAACTTTTTTTTTTTTTTTAAATTGCAGAGAGAAAAAAAGCTCTAGATTTGTTGTGCTTTTTTGTAGGGCTACAAAAGTTGGCAAATATGTTATGATTCATATGACTATAATATTACTAAATAAAATAAACAAAATAAGAAATATTTGTGTATTTTATCTTTTAATTGTAATATATATATATATATATATATATATACACACAGGTAAAACTAGAACTAGGAAAAATTAGAATATTGTGCAAAAGTTGATTTATTTCAGTAATTCAACTTAAAAGGTGAAACTAATATATTATATATTATATATACTCATTACATGCAAATTTAGATATTTCAAGCCTTTATTTGTTATAATTTGATGATTATGGCTTACAGATATGAAAACCTTTTCACAGAATTCTAATTTTGACATTAAGCTAGCCATAATCAACATTATAACAAATAAAGGCTTGAAATATCTCACTTTGCATGTAATGAGTCTATAAAATATATTAGTTTCACCTTTTAAGTTGAATTACTGAAATAAATCAACTTTTGCACAATATTCTAATTTTTCGAGTTTCACCTGTGTGTGTGTGTGTGTGTGTGTGTGTGTGTATAAATATAATATATTTTTTTTAATAATAATTTTATTTTATTCCTCAACTGTAAAATTAAAATACTAATACTTATGGGTGTTTCCAGGTTTATTTATTCGATTCAAAGTTTTTTGGAATCGTATCCCGTCAAAACGATCTCAGGAATAATACAAGATTTCACTCGTTAATTAATTTTTTTTTTCACCTGACACAAAGCCTTAATAAAACAACACACTTTTAGCATGACTGTCTAATTTAGCGATGACTTGATGAATAGCTGTCAACGTTGCTGCCTACCTGTTGCCCATACCCAATTATACTGAGGGAAAAGTCACAAAATTCTTATTATAATGTCTTATTATATGTCTTAAAAGGTGCTTGGACAGGAAAGTTAAAGATACTAAAAATGAATTCAATACATACATCTGGAATGGAGACGTGCATAATTACAAACTAAAATCACTATGGCTCTTATCCGTTTCTAAAGTAAGCTACAGTTAGGATAATGCACTCAACTTCCATGCACTATATAGGGATTAGTAACAAGTGAGTGATTTGGGACACAGTTTTCTGTATGACTCCTCTGTGTCCTTTCTCTCCAGGCTAGTGAGATGCTGTTGTTTAATAAGAAGCTGACGGCCACACAGGCCTGTGAAGTGGGTCTGGTGACTGAGGTCTTTCCTGAAAGCTCCTTCCAGAGCGAAGTGTGGACCAGACTGAAGGCCTACGCCAAACTGCCCAAGAACGTAAGTGCTCAGACTGCTGGATATGTGATATAAGGTACAACGGGGATAAAGGAGCACCAGTCTTTGATTTTATTCTCCTTTAAACCACTAGAAGGCACAAAAACCTGCCCCAGCACTTCCCAAAACATCTGCTTTCCAATAAATAAGATATCAATTCCCCATTTAAATCTTATCCAGGGTCTAGCCAGATTGTCATCCTTCATTTTAATCCTTGAATCAACCCTTTTTGCTCTCATAGTATACAATAATGGGACGTGATCAGAAATATCCACCTGTAGAATCTCAAAATCGCTAACATAGTTCACTGGATATGATGAAGTAATCGATCACACTCCCATTTACAAAGTGTATGTTCAAACTACGACTCATCCAAAAGACATGAGTCGACCAAACATACTCGACCAAACATATTCGACCAACATATTAACAGCCTTATCTTTTGATTTTTCTATTCCATTCAAAATAATCATTCGTGTAATATCTACCACATGCTATATATTCAGAATCAGTGTAGTCGCATTCATTGCCAGTTATTGCCTGAGATCATTAATTGTACATCTGTCACAATTAAGTGGACATTTGTCTGATCCTTGATGTGATCACGGACCACAGTGCAAAGGTGATTCTGTGCTCATGTAATCTAATATTTGATGTTTTTGAAGAATCAATAAAATCATTGAATATGTTTAGAAGCAAAGGTCTTATTAATTATGTTTTAGTTTTGTTCAAGGTAATTATTAAAGATGCAGTTTTTCAATAACGGACGAATATGTAAAGTGTGCTGGCTGACTTTCCATGTGTTGACATGGTTAGATTCAGATGGCATATGTCAAATTATTATAAAATGATAAAATATTATATAATCATATAATAAAATATACTTATTTGTTACCACTGTAAATGTATATTAAATTATAGGATCTCCTTCAACGCTTTCAGAATCTTCACCTTTAAAAAAAAAAAAATTGTTTTTGTATTTTTTAAAATGAACATACTTGTCACAAAAGTACAGTGAGGTGAGTTGCAGTTTTATTAAATACAAACTTGACTTGAACTAAACTTTTAACATGAAATCAACATGAACATGAACATAAACCTGGACTTAAACCCACCAAACAGTGCTAACAGGGACAATACTAGACAAGAGACCAATGAAACATTTCACACAAAATCTGTTTTTGGAGCAACAAAACTGCAATCAGTGTAAATCAACATAAACCTGGACTTGACTTGACAAACAGTGGGAAGGAACGGGGACAAAACTAGACAAGAGACCAATGAAACATTTCACACAAAATCTGTTGCTCCATCAATGTCCAATACAAACATATATATTTTCTCCAATCATACACTATGGGAGTAGATTGGTGTGCCTTTAGATCTGTTGTTAAAAAAAGACTATCATTCTCAGTAGGGGTGGCACGGTTCACGAAACCCACGGTTCGGTTTGTATC
Source organism: Pimephales promelas (assembly GCF_988280905.1). Taxonomy (NCBI): domain Eukaryota; kingdom Metazoa; phylum Chordata; class Actinopteri; order Cypriniformes; family Leuciscidae; genus Pimephales; species Pimephales promelas. The sequence continues at coordinate 5,838,282 of NC_142789.1, read as the reverse complement.
ACGGTTTTAGGGTCACGGTTTTCGGTTCTGTACGGTTCTTGTTATTTTTTCTTTTAATCTTAACACTCCAGAAATGTACTTCAGCAAGTGATATATAGCTTAATTATCCACACTTTAGGATACAGTATTACAAATTATATTCATGCAATCATGCACAAACTGGATTTGACTCTTTGACTTTAAGCACATTTTGGAACTATCTCAGAGGAAAGCTAGGTGAGATTTAGATACAGCAAGAGAGAAGAAATTGACATGCTTTTTGTTTATTTGGCAAAAAAAGTAGAATGTGTATCACTATCTCTACAAGAACTTGTGCATTTTTATCACATAAATCTTATTTACACAAATAAATTAACTTTCATGTATCAACTGCTAACTTTTGTAGCTCTTACCAAAATTCAATCTTTTAAAAGAAAAAGAGAGGAACTCTTAAAACACTGTCTTTTAAATGGCATTGCCTATAGATAATTAACCTATAGCAATAGCAATGCCATAAACATAAAGTGAAATTTAAGTTCAACCTTAACACAAAAACAGTATCAACAATGCTTCTATTCCCAAAATGTGAGGGTACTTTTTTCCACTTAAAAATAAAGTGCAGGATTTGGAAACATATGACTGAAGCTCTTATCTAAACATAAAGTGCCACTGTAGCGTTATATTAAAATATCATAACATGAAATCCAAAATGTTCCCACACACCGGACTTATACCATAGACTCATACGACGCTGGCGCATCCTCTAACTCCCTCATCTCTCCCACTTGCCATTTCTCCGCGTGCCGTCCGTGACCGCGCTCCATACTCCACTTTTACTGGCTTGTTTACTAACTTGAACCGGCGCTGCACAGAGCGATCGGTAATGACATCAAATACCGCGAAAGTGATGAATGCATACAGAGCCGACTCGCGCTAGTTTGATGTTATTCACCGATCGCTCTGTGCAGCGCCGGTCCAAGTCGAACAAGTTTATGTCGCGCGAAAAGAAAACACACGTCACATACGGGCACGAGGTTACATTGCGCATGCGTCGAACCGTGAGACGCACACACGCACCGAACCAAGACAAGCGAACCGAACGGTTCGGGTGTTTTTTCATGTACCGTGCCACCCCTAATTCTCAGGTAAAATGATCATGCTGGATCTAAATTAAATTTGATCAAAAAGGCAATACATTTCACTTGAATTGTAAAACACTGCAGTCACATGTCTGCGCTCATCATGGTCCTGTTCTCGCACCCCTTCAGTCTCTGGCTCTGTCGAAGCAGCTGATCCGCGGAGTGGAGAAAGACAAACTTTACGCCGTGAACGACGCAGAAGTGGAGAGGCTGGTGGAGCGCTGGCTCTCAGATGAATGCATGCAGGCCATCATGGCCTTCTTCCAGGCCAAGTCAAAACTTTGAGGAGATGAACACACACAGCCTATCCAGGAGATTCTGCTGTTAATCTGACATACAACATAAAGACTAGCCAACTAATCTAAACAGTGTGTGTTGTCCAAAATTATTGGATGACATTTTTATAAGACATTTTTATGAATTCCTGTCATATAACTTTAACTTAAAAACATGTAATATACAGTACTTCATTTTCTGTACCACCGGATGTGCTCTTAGTAGGTTGTAACAGTCAGTGCCTTACTAATGTGAATGCATTTGTAAAAATAGTCACACTTTATATTACGTGGCCTGCTATGTGCCATCATTAAATACAAAACCATGGATTTATAAAAGGGTATTAATTGTTTGGTTTTTTTTCCACACATTTATTGCTAATGAAAAGGGTTTAGTGTAATGTTAATTTAATGTAGGTACTTTAATTGCAATTACAATGCACCTGAATTATGTGAATAATAATTATATTGTATGCATGGGCGTCGGAAGCTAAAAAAAAATGTGGGTGGGTCACTTACAGTCTATGGTGGGTCATCCTTCAGATTTTTTTTTTTTTGATTTTTTTTTTTTTTACTGTAGTTCCAAATACCTTATCTAATCTCTATGCAAAAATTAGTTTGTGAATGAGTGAGAGTCCAAATAAAAACGAGCACAAATCCGTCTATGCGTGCATCTCTCAGAAATCAGAGCTTGGCATGTAATATCAACTCAAACTGGCCCGCCAGCAAAAATATATGGCCCGCGCCGCCGCCTGAAAAAGCTCTCAAAGACATTTAAATTCAAAAAAGTATGTGGCTCGCTAGACACACCTGTAAAATAACCGTCATGAAATGTCTGTTTTTATATTAAATGCGTCTCGATACCACGCGTTGTGTTTATCGTGCAATTTAAACGCGAAACTTAGTTTCTACGTGCATATGATTGTTTTACGCGTGATTTGATGCGCACTTTATTGTGTGTAATACACACGCACCCGCACCACTACTAACCTATCCCATGCGTATTACAACCCGGTATCACAACAAGACGTGAAATAATCACGTTGGTCCACTTTGGAAAACGTCACGGTTTAACCCCCTCAAACGTGAAAACACAACTGAAACTTATAACGACCTATTGGTTTTCATTAAACCGAGAAAAATGGTATTTTGTTTTATTGATGATGACTGAGAATTGGTCTATTATTTAAAATGCAAAAAACAAAAACAAAACATTTATTTTTTTCAAGGTGAAAAGGATTCATTTGATCCACACCGAAGAAAACGTCTAAATGTCACGTTTTTAATGAAGCAGCCTAAATGAGTAAAATGTCATGGATAGATGCACTCTATCATGGATATGCACTTTTATGGACTTTCAAAACAGAAGCAACCATTTACAGCCAATATAAAGCTTGGAAGGTCCAGGATATTGTTTAATATTTAACTCTAATTGTTTTCATCTAAGAGAAGAATGTCATATTGCCCATTGTAATATATATCCCAGTAGGATTTTAAATGATATAGTTGATTCTATAAACAACTACATAAGAGATCATTTTCGTCTTTCTCCGGCGTGGTGAAGAGATGAGTCCTGTGGTAAGCGAAACCGGAAGTGTCCGACCGGCCGCACACACACTCACGGATCAGAAATCCAAAATGGCGGCCACGTGCAACTAGCGGAGATTGGTGCCACTGATGATTGACTGGTTTGCTACTTTTATATCTTTTTTGCAGGTAAGATTACTTGTGTCAATTATAAGTCAAATGGGTCCACGAACAGTGATGTTTAGTATTTGAGTATTTAGGATTTATGTTAAGTAACGTAAGTTTTGAGCACGAAATTGTTATCACCCGTGGATAGAGCGTGATCAGAAACAATGCGGCAATGAAACTTCGTATGTGAAACGATAATTGGTATTATGCAATGGAGATAGAAAGACAGTATGCACAGCACTGTTATTTAGAGGTTGTGTGATATTGATGGGTAAAATAATAGTTTAAGTGACGCGAGTTCAGTAACACACGTGGAGTTCGCGGGTGTCCGCCATTTTGCGCAAGTTGCATGCAGTGGGGACATTAGAGTTAAAGGGCAACTCCACCCATTTGCATTAATCTTTCCATTGTAGAAACCCAGTGGGTTCACGACGCGTCATCAAACTGGAAGTCGGCCATTTTGGAGGCACTCCGCATCACAATAAGCATAGGCACTGAGCTATATCTCGAACGTCGTCAAGGAAAATGTTTAATTATTGCCGTGTTTCAGGTTGTACCAATAGGAAAAACCGAGAAAAACATTTGGAATATTCGACTTCCAAAATTTATTAAAAACCAAGGAGAGGAATGCCAGAAGTTATCAGAGGAAAGGATGCGCTTGTGGTTGGCAAAGCACAACAGAACACAGATTTATTAAAGAAAAAAGACTTTTATCAGGACACTTATACACTTTACACTACTATAAATTATACAGTGTAATATAGTGCAATACACTAACTGTAAACACAATTTTGTATGTAACTTGAGTATAACTTTTATTTGTCAAAATAGCTTTACAAAAATATCACCAACTAAAAAACAAATGCCAAAAATATTTAAAGAACATTTCACAATTACAGAAAAGGTGCACAATTCAATATATCAGGATATGCAACTGAAGGAAGAATCACCGGGTTGTCATGGATCTAAGAAGAGGGAGCTAACTCGTAGGGATCTGCACCGCCAATAAATCGTAATTTCTCAAAATATCGCGCCTTTTCTTGTGGCCCAAGTCCTTCCCTATATGCCTTTGCATCTTGGACGCGTTTTGGTGAGCTTTTCAGTTGTTTAGACATGGCTATAATTCACTTAAAGTATCCAAAGCGCACAATACTCCATTGTGCTCCATTCAGTTGTTTACACCGAGTACCTCCAAAATGGCCGCGCATCCGGGTTACCGCCCAGAACGTGACGTCGGTGAAACCCCTCTATACTATTGAATGGTCGTGCAACACTTTCTCATTTTCCCCTGAGACGAGAGAAATCTGCTATTGACCTTTTTCACTTCCTCCTACAAAGGCGCAAAATTCGTCATTTTATGTCATAGTAGGAGGAAGTATAAGAGAGGGGGATTTCTGGAAAAATTACAAGCACAAGATCTCACCCTTTCAAACCCACCCATAGGGGGTTGGACCTAATGTGCTAACAGACCTATCACAGATCAGTGCCAGTGCGTCTGATTTCACTGCAGAAATGTTTTGAAAATATGGACGAAGGTACTGAATACGCAGACGGATGCATTATGTAGGATTGGCATTACACATCTTTTTTGGAAGCTAAGCTAGCAGGCTGTTGTCCTGTGGAGAAAGCTGAGTTATAGCTTTAGGTGTTACCATCCTCTTTTTCCCGGATATGTCCGGCCATCGATGTCCGGGATTCAGCTTTTGCTACAGCTTTTGTTTTAATCTAACTGAATTCATTCTGATTGCTGAATCTGAATGTAGTGTTTACATGAACGCTAAACAAGTGATCGGTTGATGTGGGTTTTAACATTGCTAAGAAAATTCCCGCTCCTCCGTGAGAGATACAAGACCAGTAACTTACGTCTCAGTTGCCGCTCATCGGTAATCACGCCACCGGCCTCGCGTCGTTCTCCACACAGCTCTCACTTGTCCCGCTCGCCACAGTAAACATGGTGAATGACGACTGTACAACGCAAAAGCCGAATCCCGGGAATATTGGGCGATCTCGAAACGCATTTTCAGGCAGACGCATCACGGAGACTCACTAGCCTAGACTTGTTGTTTACCTACTGTGCATTTACCGATAGGCGTGGCCTCCAGCGAAGCAAGTGCATTCTGGGAGTTGTTGTTTTTCATCCACATAAGGCAAAAATACATTTTCTGTCTTTTCTCAGTCTAGAAAGCTCTAAATTCAAAAATAATTCCACATTTCTTCTACATAAATTACCCATTTTAAATACACATGAATCTTTCCAGAGGTGGAATGACCCTTTAAGGGAAACTCAAACGAAGTGATTTGCTCGATAATGGTATAAAAGAGTCGTGAAATGTGACATAAGAGAGCGTTAAAGTGTAATGTGTTATTTAGAGTTAACAAGTCATGCTGAGAAAGAGAATGTATGTACTTTGGAAAGTATTTAACAGACAAAGGGAAATGTATAGGTTCAAATTAAGTTTAACAAGGGTTATTTGTTATTTTTGATATGGGGCGAGATATACTGTATGTTCACATGTTTGATTTGCAAACTGAAGTGAATGTTAATTTAGGTAAGTGAGCAACAGGGAATGTTATAATGAGCAATTATTAAATGTCATACTGAATGTGAGAATGCGCACAATATAGCAGTTAATGCAGAGACGAGCAGATAACACACCAAATTGAGATGCTCCACTGATGATTGACTGTGTACTGTTAAGTCTTGCAGGATTGCATGCAAAGCCCCAATATAAAATGTGTTGCACCAGAAACGACATCTGCTCCTTTCTAGATGTGTAACATAGTTGTAGAAAATGAACTATTGATATCGGCGAATTACGATGTTTGATAAAGATGGGTTTGATTATTCTTTATGTTCCTGCAATTTTACTGTATCATTTGAGAAATAATATTTTAACATTAGACCACTTTTATTCTTTCAGTATAAAGTCTGTAACAATCTGTTTCTAGCAGCAAAATGTCAGTGCCATTGTTTGGTCTCAAGATGCACATTAGTGATGTTTTTTAAAGGACCACACTTGCGGTCTTTGCACTTGTGTACTTGCACGATGTAGGTATTTCCTGCATTTAGCCCAAGTGTTCAAGTAGGTGTGATGACTAGATTACCCAATGGGACACACTTATAGTGACACAAAAATGCAAGTGTTTACAGAGCTTTATTTAAATGTTCAATTCTTTGCATTTTAGGCATGGGCGGTATCCAAATTTTCACACCGTCAAACCTCCTCCCTATTTTACCGCGGTATACGGTATTACCGCGTGACTAATTAAAAATTACGAGATAAGGCTCAGATGGCATCACACATGATGACACGTTCAACCAGAGAGTGTCGGTTCCAATAATGCATCTAAAAGCTGTCAATCAACTATTAGAAAACAGGAGATGCACATTGTCTCACACCAGAGAATGTGAGCAGAGTGGTGATATTTCCTCAAGAGAGGGGAGCGCATTTATGGAGATCACGCGCCACGAGCTCTGTCCACTCGGCGCTGCGAGCTCTGTCCACTCAGCGCCGCGATCCGAGTGGAGCCGAGATAAAATTATTTATTAATAACTAGTGTTTTCTATGTCAGTTGCTGCAAAGATAAAGATTGCATTGACGATGCAAACTGGCATCTTCACGGTAGTGAACGCGAATAAAGAGTAGCCTAATGCACACTTCATATGAATAAGCCTATAGCAGAGAGCAGCCCATTTCTTTTAGCTTGTAATTGTTTTGTTTAAAAGTATAGACATTTCAAGCTTACTATATATATATACACTTCTCAGATCATTAAGACATGTATCTTATATGCCGAGTTTCAGTTCATGTATGAATCGCGCTCCAGTCACGCGTCGGCGCTAGGGTTGCAACGGTATGAGATTTTCACGGTATGATAATCGTCTCAGAAAATATCACGGTTTCACAGTATACGATATTAAACTATCATTATTATAATCATCATCAGCTACAATGGCCCTAAATGAATAAAAACAGATATTGTTTTTTGGTTGAACATGGTTTATTGTAACAAAGTTTTTTTCAATAGAGTCTTTATGAAATGTATATTTATTTCCTCAGAAATTCTGGGTTGTCTGAAATAACTTCTGTGATTGAATCCAAAATGTATTTTTGAGAATGCAATCAGATAAAATATAACAACTTTAGTTTGTCTACACAAGAGAAGTTTAATAAATTAAAACATGGACAAAAAACTATACACAATATAATATATTTTAGTCATAGGCTAAACCAAACTTTTTTTCCAGGTTGTACTGAACACCTATGAGTTTCAGTCAGTGTATTTGATGATTATTCTTTAAAAAAAATAATTATAAAGTGCACATTAAGTGTTCTCTGTCTAGATATGTTCATGTGTTCACGTCTTCGTAGTGGCTGAGACAGCTTTAAAAACCACGAGCGTCATGCGTACTTGAGTGTGTACTAGATCTACTAGACGAAACGGCGCTGCTCATTCATACAGAGACGCGCTGAATATAGAAGGGGCTTGCACACCAGTCTTTTTGCGTTGTATATTCACAGACACGCACATCGCGATTTGATTTAGGCTACTGCACAGCTATATTTTGCTTTATTCATCCATCTATCTTTTTAAATCGCACATTTTACGTGTCATCTGTTTTGTAACGCAAAAAGACGCATGTGTGCGTCTTTTTGACAGACCGGGATTCCCTCAGCATGACAGAAATAATATGGCCTTAAGTTATAAAAGTTATGAATAACCTTTATCTTCACGGAGGGATGGTGTTCCTGAATATGGGAGAACATGTTCGACGTGTTTACTCCTTTTGCAGCCACTCTTCGTCCACATATCTTGCAAACTGGATATCCATCTTCAAGGACAACACCACGATCGTTTTTTCGGATATAAGTTACAAAATATTCCCATACTGCAGATTTTATTTATTTTTTCGGCGGGAGATAGAGATTCGCAGCCTCTGTCTCGGACATTTTCAGCGCTGTACGGATATGGAGTAAGCAGTCAAACTGAAAGAAGTTGCATGCGGCAGTGCAGGTGAATTCTTTTTTCTTTTTTTTTTTCTTTTTTTTACCGCGGATAAGCAAATGTGCACGATATGATAATCATACATGTCAATATCGCGATAAACCGCCATACCGGTATACCGTTACAACCCTAGTCGGCGCGTGTCCTGATTACTATCTTTGCTTTTTATTTATTAATCCAGGCAATTCCTTGATGAAAAACGAATAAATTAATTAAGATGCAATTTATTCAAAACGAAATTCGTTTTAAAAAAAGGCTTTGTACAAAACAAAACGTAATAAGTGGTCATAATCATGTCTGACTGACCCAACATGTGTTCTATGTCAGTTGCTGCAAAGATAAAGATTGCATTGATGACGCAAAGCATCTTCGCGGTAGTGAACGCGAATAAAGAGTAATGCTCACTTCATATGAATTAGCCTAAACATAAGCAGAGAGCAGCCCATTTCTTTTAGATTGTTTGTTTTGTTTAAAAGTAGACATTTCAAGCTTACTATAGGCTAGGGATGCACCGATACCGATACCAGTATCGGGTATCGGGCCCGATACCAAGCTCATGTACTTGTACTCGTACTCGTAAAAATACCCCGATACCAAAGACCGATACCTCACGCGACGTAACTGACAGAACTTTCCAGTGCACACAGAGACACCAGATGCAATGTCAGCCTCAGCAGTGTGGAAATATTTTCAAAATCAATGATGACGACCCACGCATGGCAATCTGCACGATTATTTCTGCATTAATATCCAGAGTAGGCTGCACGTAGGCTGCACGTTTTCAAGTTTTTCATTAACCGTTAATACTCGGTTAACCATAGTGTGAGCGCTGCAACGTCGAGATACAGAGTTAATTTTTAAAACCTTTAATAACTGGTTGGACCCCATTTGAAACGAATTAATTTATAGAAATAAAACGCAGTGATAAGTACGCAGTTAAAGTAGGCACATTTCCATCACCATTCAAACTGAAATTGCCAATTGAAAATAGCCAACAGAAACAAGTCCATTTCGCAAAAACTCAGTGTCCGCAAATAAATATTTATGATCATCATCATTATTGTAACATTTTATTAGGCTGCATATGTAGACGCCTTTATCCAAAAAAGGAACAAAGCACAAATAAACACAATATTTTGACGCATATCCAGTGTTTGTGCTTAGTGTGGAGCGTGCACTGATGGCTGCGAGACGCCCATGTGAACACTTGCAGTTTCATTGCAGTTCTTTCAGTGGAAACAACTTAAAATACTCTTTGATTTCTGGTCATACAGAAAATAATAATACATTATTGACAAATACATTTATTTGCGTAAACTCACAATAACAAGAAAACGTTGTGCTTTAACAGCAGGCGCGCTTCATGAATCATGATCTCCGTGAACTGAAGCGCGAGAACTGAAACAGCCGCATTCGAATTTGTTCGTTTTAAATTGGACATTTAAAGCTTTAGCTTTAGCTTTAAATGTCCAATTTAAAACGAACAAATTCGAATCGAAAGCCAATATCTTCTGATGTAATTATGTAGCCTATAATTATGTATTTCTCTCTAAAGGTGGATCCGGGGATGGAGATTTGTTTTTAGCAGAAACTGATTTAGAAAACAATAGTTTATTAACAAACAATTAATGTCTCGTTATTTTATATTATTTTATTATCAGACACATTTATTATATCTTATAAATCATAAATCTCCTTTCTGTAGGCTAGTTACGGCTCTACTCATTCATTACTGCGGGAAAATATCATTTCCAGGTTCTAATTTGGCCTCAGAAAACCAGTAAAATCTTTTTTTTTTCATATTCATTTGCCAAATATTTTAAATGTTTAAATGGGCAAAAAAAATCAAACAAATATCTGAAAATTCGTCGATATGTATAGCCTATCCTATATATTTTTGCGCAGCATTTGACGTAGTCCTACAGTTCAAATGAACATTTTGGTGTTCAACTTTGCGTTTTACAAAATAACCATTCATTTTTCGTTTTGCAATTAGGCCTATGGATTAAATAAGGGGAGACGAATGAACACAAAACAAGTACACTGACCGTTTGGACATAATACGAGGCAGAGTTCTTTTTTTTTTTTAAATCATAAAAGATTAAGGAATAGCCTACTAGACAAAACCTCAAAGAAATGCCAAAATCAAGACCTCGGAGCAGAAATGAGGGAGAAACACAAAGAAACTCTGTGTCTTTGCCTGCCATTAATGCTTGGATGACACACGACGTCTCCTCACATAAATAATAATAGGCTAATGTTTAGTGCGGTGGTTGTGATATAGACCGTTGCCATTATTTTTGGAATGACTTATTGCGAAAGAAAAAAAATGCTTTAGTCGCATAACATCTTTAATAGAAACGCTGTCATTTCACAATATTTTTTTATCGACATTCAGAAGAAAAAAAACGCAAACGTTTTGTGCAAATGTATTGACGCCACAATTTTAAACGGTTAATCGGCTAACCGGTTTTAACCATTAACACCCCTAATCGAGAGGAGGTACAAAAGCCAGTATAATACAAGTAACTTGATAAAACATCTGAAATTTAAATACAAAAGTGAGCACGGTGAATTTGCCACTAGCAGTAGCACTAGCACTCTGCAACAAACTTTGCAGCAAACCTTTTCAAGGCAAGAGAAAATGTCAAAAGATAACCCAAGAGCAATAAAAATAACAGAAATGCTTACCCAATTCATTGTTCTTGACAATAAACCACTCTAAATTTATTGGTTAAAGTTTGTTGTTAAAAAAATAAAGATGCTTATATGTTCATTAGTCTCATTGTGTTGTTCTTAGAAAATCAGGCATCGGTATCGGTATCGGCGAGTACCAGGAAAAAAATATCGGTACTCGTACTCGATCCTTAAAAAGTGGTATCGGTGCATCCCTACTATAGGCTATATATACACGTCTCAGATCTTGTTTCTTATATGCGAGGTTCAGTTCATGTAGTATGAGTCGCGCTCCAGTCACGCGCCGGCGCGTGTCCTGATCACTATATTTGCTTTTTATTAATTAACCCTGGCAATTCGTTGATGAAAAAAAAATTAAAATGAAGATGCAATTTATTCAAAACGAAATTCGTTTTAAAGAAAGGATTTCTACAAAACAAAACGTAATAAGTGGTCATAATCATGTCTGACTGACCCATTCCAAATGTTTTCCGATATTGCGCATTTTATGATCTTATCTTATTCATCTCATGAAGTTCCCTTTTCATAAAATCAACATACATAGAAAAACATCATATTATTAAAGAAATATGAAAGTAATACGTTTTTTTTTTTTTTCAAACCTAGCTTATATTTAAGCGTCACACGGTCTGGCCCGCTGTAGACTACATGCATGTGTGCGTACATGTGGTGGTGGGGCACAATTTTCAAATAATAATCGAATAATACCAGGTAATCTTTAAATATTATTTTTGCTTGAAATGCCCATCCCTGCCAAATTGCATAAGTCGTGTTCTTCTTCGAGACCAAGTCACTCAGTGCGCAACTTGCAATCTTTGCCCTCTCTCCCCCACTCTCTCGTCACCACACTGTCACGTCATGAGAACCAGATATAAGCATTTTAGCCATTAAATGAATTGTATTTAAAACATTGCATTTATATAGGAGACAAGGAATCCTTGTCTCCTATATAAATGCAATAAGTGCATTGTTTTTTTTTCTGACGGTATGACGATATTGAAACTGATACCGTTGCTATTTTTAGATCCCGCGGTATACGATATTACCGTAATACCGCCCAAGCCTATTGCATTTTAAAATCAACAATGTCTGGTTAGTAGTCCCAATGTAACAAAAGGCATAATTAAAAAATATGGTGCTTTTAATTAAGTGATGCAAATGTGCAAAATACACATACCATACTCATCTTTGCAACATTATAATGACACTTTAACAATGTGTTTTTCTACCAAATTACATGTAAAATGTAGTTCATTTAACTTACAGTGGAATGTTTTCCTCATCATCTTGTGATTTCAGTGCATGTGAGTTCCCGCACCTAATGCATGATGGGATACGCTCCAATGCGGTATTCAAGATAGTGTACATTTAGTGCGTGTTCAGGGCGTTGCGCGGATAGTAACAATCGGTTTTGAGTGTAGTTCACCCAAAATGAAAATTACTGTATGCAAAAAAATTCAAGTTTATAGAGTTTTAGTGTCGGTGGTACTACATTAAACTACTGTATTATGTTGAGTCTAATAAAGCAATGAGGGGATATTTGTCAGTCCTGATAATGCCAAATGTCCTATGTTACCAATAAAATATAAATCTAAATATAATTCTGTATTTTCAGCTTCAGAATCATGAATTCTTTTTATTCCGGTGTCTGTGGTCCTGTGCATTGGTTTCCCAGCACCAAGTCCAAACCTTTTCATTTCCACTCCCAATGTAATACCAAATTTAGCATTTTAATCAACAGTAATTTCTTTGTTTACCTTTTACCATATGTCTTGCAGTATCGCAATATCATTCGATATTCGGAGTTCACTATTATGATATATATCGAATCCTAACATGAGGGTATCGTTACACCCCTAGCCCAAAAGCTACTTAAATGCCCTAATTGAACAAAGGCCTATTCCTGGCTTAATCCAATCCCTGTCTGTGAAATCAGACCTTTGAGATTAATTAACTTAAAAGTTACTTTAGATAGAAAAGGTGGGCATAAACATTTAAAATGTGTAAATTAATATAAAAACAAACTCAGTATGTGTTTTCTTATTGATTTTGTCAGATCTCCTCCTTCAGTGATGCTCCTCCTCCTCCAGTGAAGCTCCTCCTTCAGTGAAGCTCCTCCCACTGCAGTTCACCAATAAACGGAATATTCCCCTCAGCTACAAGTGAAGACGAGCATCAAACCATCAGGAAGAGCTAACACAAACACAGAGTTTATTGAAGGACACTAAAAACATGAGATCCAGAACACTGCAGAATGAAACATACTGAAGAACAAAGAGGTTGGTGTTAATTCTTGATTCTGTATTAAAGGCACAGTATGTAAGTTTCGCCACTAGAAGTCGCTTATTCTAAACAAAGGCATAGCTTGATGATGCCGTGAATGAGCGTGGAATAATTGGAGGTCTCCAACCGACCACCGCTTCGTCAGGGCGACTGGCCCCCCACCCACTGACCGGTCCCCACGAACCCACTATTTGTCCAATAACCCACTATATTTACCAAACGTCCCGTTACCACTCCCGGGCCATGCCCCCGTCCCACAAACCCACTATTTGTCCAATAACCCACTGTATTTTTAAAAAATTTTCCGCAGTTCATTCAATATGCTGCAATTGGACGCGATCCCACCGGCAAGCTATTGAATGGGGATTTGGGGGAGTATTTTTGATAGACATTTTAATTAAAGTTTCTGTCGTGATAACTATTTTCCCGCACTCAGGAGACCACCCCGGGGTCCGTACCACCAAGCGCCATCCCAGAATCCACTGTCCGCGAACCCACTATTTGTCCAATAACCCACTATTCTTAAATGTACTAACCCCGGCCTTCATGCAATAAGCTGCAATTGGACAGAATCCCGCCTGCAATCTATTGAATGGGGATTTCGGTAGTGTTTTTTTTTTTTTGGACATTTTAATTAAAGTTCCTGTCATGATAAAAACTATTTTACTGCACTCAGCTAGGGCCCCTGAGTCCGTAGCACCAAGCGCCGTCCCATAATTCCACCGTCCACGAACCCAATGGCATAACTGCTACGTGGGATCTCAATATCCCAGCTCTGGAAGGGTCTAGAGCCTCCATTTTTGCACTCAGGTCTAAGTCCCATGGCCCTCTATCAGAATCCAGAGTTTCAAGAAGATTGGAGAAACTTATTTTTTCGCACCGAAAAAAAAAAAAACGACAGGGGTACCACTGTCGTTTTTTTTTTTTTTGAGTCGAAATTTTGAGTTTCTCTGATCTTCTTGAAACTCTGGATTCTGATAGAGGGCCATGGGACTTAGACCTGAGTGCAAAAATGGAGGCTCTAGACCCTTCCAGAGCTGAAATATTGAGATATTTATAATGGCATAAATGCTACGTGGGATCTCAATATCTCAGCTCTGGAAGGGTCTAGAGCCTTCATTTTTGCACTCAGATCTAAGTCCCATGGCCCTCTATCAGAATCCAGAGTTTCAAGAAGATTGGAGAAACTTATTTTTTCGCACCGAAAAAAAAAAACGACAGGGGTACCACTGTCGTTTTTTTTGGGGTCGAAATTTTGAGTTACTCTGATATAGGCAAGGTCTGCTCTCTCCCACGCATGTTTACCGCTTTACCATTAACCGTTTTATACCTCGACGGTTTATTTGCCAGGAGTTATTGTTCGGCTTAAGCAAAATGTGGGTTTCTATTATACTCCAGCGGCAAAGCACAGCTAAAGCCTTTAATATCCATTCATGAAGATATTCATTTCATATTCAGCGAAATTCATGAGGTAGAAAATGTTATTATAGAGCCCATGAAAGCCAAAATGAGCCAATTGAGAAAGAAAGTTTGCATGTGCTTTCTGTGAGCACCGTCTCTCCAACCAAATGCCAAAAGTATTTTTTTCCAAAAGGAAGTCCACTGTTTTCATGACCATTGTCTTTTCACACAAAATGACTTGATTATCAGAAAACCTGATTAGCAAAGCCCAACTCATGCCATAGGTTGCAGTGTAGGGCTGCATTTTCATACCTGTAGGTCATTTTCTTTGTTCTGAAGCACGGATTTAATTTTTTACTCGTTCGGTTTGCTTTCACAAGGCAACATTTCAAAGCGTACCAAAATGTGTTTATGCAAGCCACGTGTATAAAACGATCCTCTTATTGGTCAGAGTTCAACCAAAGAGTTTAGAAGAACAAGAAGCAAAACTCTAGGTGGCGCTTCAGGAGCGCGGCCGCCATTTTGGGGTGAAAATTCCAACTGGAGTTACTGGACAACAGCATAGATAACAGTTTTTTGAGGTAGTTTTTTCTTCTAATGTTTCCCAAGCGGCAAAATTCTAATCTGAAAAATGAAGCCTACCCGGAAGTGGGAAAAACTGCAATACATCGAAAATCCGCTAGAGGCCGGTCCCAAAAGGGGGTGAATATCCATAGACCTCACATTAAAATGTCCGTTTTCACAGCATCAATTCATATGTTTACAGTTTGACTTTTATTGTATTTTTCGATAGGTTCTGAGTGCCTGACAACTGTGAGGTGAGTGAATTTTTTTCTGACTCGTTAGTTTAGATCGTATTTAGATATAAAATGTATGAAAAATAAGGGCGGTTAACTTTGATTGACAGCTGATAACGGGCTGCGCCGAGTGGAATTGGACGTCTTGGCCATGATCTGACACGACGCATCTCTGTATCCTTTCTGAAACATTTGTATTTCTGAACATTTGTATTTTGTATTTCTCAAGATTTTCTAATATGGCGCCGCCCATACCACCCATAAACAGCCTCAAACCTGTTCTTCAGAAAGTCTATGAGTGACGTCACAGATGCTTTGTCCATTTTTTTTACAGTCTATGGTATTTCCATTGTATGCAACTTTACACATTTACTACTTATATTAGTTACCAACTCCATTAGGCCTGAAATATATTTTGTACGTTTTAATCCCCTGGATCATGCTACAAACATGATGATCATTGATGCGCTGTGTTCGTTATCCTATAACTTTAATTGCCACTTTGAACAGTGGCTGTGTTTTTTTTGTTTACATAGTTTTGTTTTAGCGGTCATTAATATAAGATAATACTGCAAAATACTTGTGTTGCAATGGAGCGTTCACTTTTTGTCAATATACGTTCTTTGGTTCAACCGTTTTCATTCCTCAAGATGGACAGAGATAATCGCTCCGCTGGCTTTGTTTATTCGAATGTAGCCTTAATTCCTGCTCTGACTGATAAATTAAATATTAAAAAATATATTACATTTATGAAGCAAGTTAGGCTTCGTCAAGACAGCATTCTTGCAGCACGGAATACTGCACACGTTTCTCTTATGAACTGTCTGAGATTCATTCTTTGGTAACACTTTACTTGAAGGGGTATGCATAAGACTAACATGATGTACGTTATGAATATGAAGGAAGGTTTATGCATGTTTGTGACAACTGTCATTAAGTGTCTTTTGCTCAGTTATGAAAGTTTTAATGCAAATATGACATTGTTTGAGATGTCTTTGTTATGACACCTTGACATTACCAAGCAGGGATGGAAATCAACTCTTTTGTCCACCGGCGGCCACTGTGGATTTCAAAATCGACCAGCCACTCGACGTTTTTACTAGCCACTTTCTTGTTTTTAACCGACAATGTGTAACTGGTAACACTTTACAATAAGGTTCATTAGTTAATGTATTTACTAACATGCACTAACCATGAGCAATACATTTGTTACTGCATTTGTTCATCTTTGTTAATGTTAGTTCATGAAAACACAGCTGTTCATTGTTTGTTCATGTTAGTTCACGGTGCATTAACTAATGTTAACAAGATTTTAATCAAGTATTAGTAAATGTTGAAAATAACATTAACAAAGATTAACAAATGCTGTATATGTGCTATTCATTATTAGTTAATATTAACTAATGTAGTTAACTAATGTTAACTAACGAACCTTATTGTAAAGTGTTACCGTGTAACTGCATGTGAAAGTTAATGTGTATCTACATGTGAGTTAATGTGTAACTGCATGTGAGAGTTAATGTGTAACTGCATGTGAAAGTTAATGAGTAACTGTATGTGAGAGTTAATGTGTAACTGCATGTGAAAGTTAATGAGTAACTGCATGTGAAAGTTAATGTGTAACTGCATGCGAAAGTTATTTAGTAACTGCTGTGAAAGTCGATGTGTAACTGCAGTGAAAGTCTATGTGTAACTACAGGTGAAAGTCGATGAGTAAAGTGCATGTTACTGTTAATGAGTATCTGCAGATGAAGTTTATGAGTAGCTGCAAGTGGAAGTTAATGTGTAACTGCTGGTGAAAGTTATTGAGTAAATGCTTGCGAAAGTCAAATGTGTAACTGCGTGTGATAATTAATGTGTAACTGCATATGAAAGTACGAGTAACTTGAGGTGAAAGTATGAGTAACTTGCAAGCGAAGTTAACGTGTAACTGCAGTGAAATGGTGAGTAGCTGTACGTGAAGTTAATGAGTAACTTGCAAGCGAAGTTAATGAGTAGCTGCATGCGAAAGGCAACGAGTAACTGCAGTGAAAGTTAATGTGTAACTGCATGCGAAAGCTAATGTGTAACTGCAGTGAAAATCGATATGTAACTGCATCGGAAAATGTCCAGTAGCTGCATGCGAAAGGTAACGAGTAGCTGCATGTGAAAGATATGAGTACTTGCATGTGAAAGACGAGTAGCAAGCATGTGAAAGATAATGAGTAACTGCAAGCGAAGTTAACCGGTAACTGCATGTGAAAGTCTATGTGTAACTGCATGAGAAAGTTGATGTGGAACTGCATCTGAAAGTTGATGAGTAATTTGTAAGCGAAGTTTATGAGTAGCTGCATGTGAAATGATAAGTAACTGCACGTGAAGTTAATGAGTAACTTGCAAGCGAAGTTAATGAGTAACGGCATGCGAAAGGCGACGAGTAACTGCTTGTGAAAGTTAATGTGTAACTGCATGTGAAAGCTAATGTGTAACTGCTGGTGAAAATCGATATGTAACTGCGTGAGAAAGTTGTTGAGTAATTGCAAGCGAAAGTTAACGAGTAGCTTCATGTGAAAGTTAATGAGTACCTGCCTGTGAAAAATGATGAGTACCTGCATGTGAAATGACGAGTAACAGCATGCGAACGATAATGAGTAACTGTATGTGAAAGTTAATGTGTAACTGCATGTGAAAGTTAATGAGTAACTTTATGTGAAAGTTAATGTGTAACTGCATGTGAAAGTTAATACTGGTAGGTTGGTTTATGTGTAACTATGTGAAAGTTAATACTGATAGGTTGGTTTATGTGTAACTATGTGAAAGTTAATACTGATAGGTAGGTCAATGTGTAACTGAATGTGAAAGTTAATACTGGTAGGTAGGTAGGTTAATGTGTAACTGTAAGTGAAAGTTAATACTGGTAGGTAGGTTAATGTGTAACTGCATGTGAAAGTTAATACTTGCAGGTAGGTAGGTTAATGTGTAACTGTATGTGAAAGTTAATACTGGTAGGTAGGTAGGTAGGTAGGTAGGTTAATGTGTAACTGCATGTGAAAGTTAATACTTGCAGGTAGGTAGGTTGGTTAATGTGTAACTGTATGTGAAAGTTAATACTGGTAGGTACGTAGGTTAATGTGTAACTGCATGTGAAAGTTAATACTGGTAGGTAGGTAGGTTAATGTGTAACTGCATGTGAAAGTTAATACTGGTAGGTTGGTTAATGTGTAACTGCATGTGAAAGTTAATACTGGTAGGTAGGTTAATGTGTAACTGTATGTGAAAGTTAATACTGGTAGGTTGGTTAATGTGTAACTGCATGTGAAAGTTAATACTGGTAGGTAGGTAGGTTAATGTGTAACTGCATGTGAAAGTTAATACTGGTAGGTAGGTTAATGTGTAACTGTATGTGAAAGTTAATACTTGTAGGTAGGTAGGTTAATGTGTAACTGCATGTGAAAGTTAATACTGATAGGTAGGTTAATGTGTAACTGCATGTGAAAGTTAATACTGGTAGGTAGGTAGGTTAATGTGTAACTGCATGTGAAAGTTAATACTGGTAGGTAGGTAGGTTAATGTGTAACTGGATGTGAAAGTTAATACTGGTAGGTAGGTAGGTTAATGTGTAACTGCATGTGAAAGTTAATACTGGTAGGTAGGTAGGTTAATGTGTAACTGCATGTGAAAGTTAATACTGGTAGGTAGGTTAATGTGTAACTGTATGTGAAAGTTAATACTTGTAGGTAGGTAGGTTAATGTGTAACTGCATGTGAAAGTTAATACTGATAGGTAGGTTAATGTGTAACTGCATGTGAAAGTTAATACTGGTAGGTAGGTAGGTTAATGTGTAACTGCATGTGAAAGTTAATACTGGTAGGTAGGTAGGTTAATGTGTAACTGGATGTGAAAGTTAATACTTGTAGGGAGGTAGGTTAATGTGTAACTGTATGTGAAAGTTAATACTGGTAGGTAGGTAGGTAGGTTAATGTGTAACTGTATGTGAAAGTTAATACTGGTAGGTAGGTAAATGTGTAACTGTATGTGAAAGTTAATACTGGTAGGTAGGTAAATGTGTAACTGTATGTGAAAGTTAATACTGGTAGGTAGGTAGGTAGGTTAATGTGTAACTGTATGTGAAGGTTAATACTGGTAGGTAGGTAGGTAGGTAGGTTAATGTGTAACTGCATGTGAAAGTTAATACTGGTAGGTAGGTTAATGTGTAACTGCATGTGAAAGTTAATACTGGTAGGTTGGTTAATGTGTAACTGTATGTGAAAGTTAATACTGGTAGGTAGGTAAATGTGTAACTGTATGTGAAAGTTAATACTGGTAGGTAGGTAGGTAGGTTAATGTGTAACTGTATGTGAAAGTTAATACTGGTAGGTAGGTAGGTAGGTAGGTTAATGTGTAACTGCATGTGAAAGTTAATACTGGTAGGTAGGTTAATGTGTAACTGCATGTGAAAGTTAATACTGGTAGGTTGGTTAATGTGTAACTGCATGTGAAAGTTAATACTGGTAGGTAGGTTAATGTGTAACTGTATGTGAAAGTTAATACTTGTAGGTAGGTAGGTTGGTTAATGTGTAACTGCATGTGAAAGTTAATACTGGTAGGTTGGTTAATGTGTAACTGTATGTGAAAGTTAATACTGGTAGGTTGGTTTATGTGTAACTATGTGAAAGTTAATACTGGTTGCTAGGTATGTTTGTTAATGTGTAATGTGGGATCACATTATAAAATAAATGTTTTTCTCCAAAACACGTTGGCCACAATTACTCATACCCTTTTATTAAATACCTTTTTGTAATCTCTTTTTGCCAAGATAACTGCTCTGAGTTTTCTGTTATAATGCCTGATGTGTTTGCACAACACCTGACCTGAGATCAGAGACCATTCCTCCATACAGACTCTCCAGATCCTTCAGATTCCCAGATCCATGTTTGTGCTTCTCTTCAGTTCGGACCACTCATTTTCTATAGGGTTCTGGGACGGTCATGGGCCATGGCAGAAGCTTCATTTTGTGCTCCCTAACAAATTTTTGTGTTGATTTTGATGTTTGTCTTGGATCATTGTCCAGATGGCAGATCCAACCATGGCCCATAATAAGATTTCTAGCAGAAGGTGTCAGGTTTTGATTTTTTATCTGTTGATGTTTAATAGAATCCACAATGCCATGTATCTGAATAAGAAGTCCAGGACCTCCTGCAGAAAAATAGGTCCCCAACATTAAAGATCCAATGGTTTATTAAATTGTACACATGGGGTACTTTTTATCCTCATGTCCACCAAACTATCTAGTGTGCTTACTGCCAAAAAGCTCTTTTTTTAGTCTCATCTGACCACAGAACCCTGTGCCATTTGAAAATCCAGTCGTGTCTGACACCTGAATATGCTGGAGTTTGTTTTTGGAGGAGTGAGGAGGATCTTTCTTGAAACCCTCTCAAACAACATGTGGGGTTGTTTGATAATTTTTTTTATTTAATACTGGTAGGTAGGTAGGTAGGTTAATGTGTAACTGCATGTGAAAGTTAATACTGGTGGGTAGGTAAGGCAAGTTTATTTATATAGCATATTTCATACACAATGGCAATTCAAAGTGCTTTACATAGAAAACATTACATAATCAAAAGTAATCAGAATAATTAGAACAGTTTAGAATAAAACATGAAAAATAAAAATTATTATAAAAATAAAATACAGTAAATAATTAAAACAATTTAGAATCAAAAATAAAACGTAGTACGCAGTAACAGTCGGACGAACAGTGGCAAAATGCACAGCTAAACAGATGTGTTTTGAGCCTGGATTTAAATGTGACTACTGTAAGAGCTCACCTGATCTCTTCTGGAAGCTGGTTCCAGTGGCGGCTGTTGGCATAATAGCTAAAAGCAGACTCTCCATGCTTAGAGTGAACCCTTGGTGTTTCTAGCTGATGTGAGTGATCTAGGTAGGTAGGTTTGAATAAGCATCAAAAAATGATTTGTGCACTATCAACATTTCCATTAGTTTTTTTAAAGTGCCTACTAGGCTGTTTTTATTTTGCAGCTCTCCTACAACAGGTTTACATTAACACAATGTCAAAAGCACTATTTTACTCATGCTGCACATCACTTCATTTCTCAAAGCAGACTGATCTCATGAAGTAGCGTGTGTATGACACGCCAATTCGTATTTCCATTTTTTGGCGTGCTATCAGTAAGGTTTAATGCCCGACGAGGTGTCTATTGTGTAAGGGTTAATGCCCGACGAGGTGTCCATTGTCAGGTTTTAATGGACGACGGCGAGGCGTAAACCGGCCGACGCGCAGCGGAGGATTTTTTACAAATAATAACTTGACTGACTGTTTATCTAGCAACCGGAGATATTTATAGTCCGCTTAGCTCGTATGCCTTCAGGTTCACAAATGCATTTTTTTTTTCATGAAACACAAAGGTAGGCATAGTTTTTTTTTATTACACATAAAACAATTAATCAAACAACAATAAAAAAACAATTAGCTCTGAGCTCCAGCGATTTGCGCTTAACGTTATAGAGGGCAAAAATTAATCAGATCAAAGAGAGGGTCATTTGCCTCAGGCTCCTTAGGCTTGAAACGCTGTAACGTTCAGCCTTCTCCTGCCTTGGTTGTCTGGACAGCTGCGTAAAACTCCCGCAGGGTCTCATTCAGGGGTGCGTTTCCCGAAAGCATCGTGTTATCCAACTATGGTCGCAAGTTACGTCGTTACCAATAGAGTTCAATGGAGCAGCGCAGCAGCGGTGTAATTTCCTCCGTTTTATTTACATTTTTTCTTTCTTCAGCAGCATACCAGTCGTCAAAGTTGCCATATTCTCCATAAATGTTAAAAGAAATAGCACGAAGTCGCTCATTGTTGTATTAGGCTATAATATCTAACGTTAGATGATTAGATAGAACGTTAGCATGTGACTGCCTGTTGCTATGGTTACTCACAGCCGTTGTAGGCAGCGCATTTATTTATTAATTTCGAATGGTAAACAGGCAGTTTCACCAGAACTACTTTACTAGGTGTCCTCTATCACTTTTTAACGGACACCCTGCAGCCAATCAGAATCGAGTATTCACCCAGACCATGGTATAAAGATGCATAATCGCCTTTCAGCGTGTTTATAAACGCCGTTGACATAACGTTATATTAAATATATGACTTACCTCAACCCCGTCCCTAAACCTAACTGTCACTGGGGTTAATGGCATTTATGACTGTTCCCTTACCATCCTCCTAGGTAAAAACAAGATACGACTTACCTCAACCCCATCCCTAAACTTAACCGTCACTGGGGTTAATGGCATTTATGACTGGAGATTTGACTGCGTGTACAGACACGCGGAATGACGCGGACGTTAATGGCGTAGGCATACACGCAGATAGCTCAAAATGCGTAGAGATGACACGCCACCTGACTCGAAAGTGGCGTGTATGTTTACGCAAAAGTCATGATGTCATGTTGCTCAAAGAATCTGAAAACATTTGGACCCTCCCAAAAGGGATGAAAATTATAGTTTGGGGGGTTAGTAAAAATAATAATTAGTAATTGAGTTGGCTACACAGATTTGTGTTCACTTCAGTCGTGATAATTCAGTGCGTTTATCTGAGTCTCACTGATCTGTCACTGCTCATCAATGTCAGAATATTTGCGATGACCAATCAAAGTAGGCTGCTTTATGTTTTCAAAAGCATGCAAATTGTTGAATTGCCAGCATGTTTCGTGATGCTTTCTCCGGTGTGTGTAAAGTCTCAGTGTGGCCGTGTACCATGAGTGATCGCTCTTGTATTCGACCTCGAGCGCTCTTGGAAAAATTGGTTGCAATCTGAAATGTCAACAATAGAGGCTGCTAAAAAATATAAAGCATCTTTAAATGTATTTTTTTAAAGTGCCTTTTCTTTTATGCAACTTAATAAAGCTGCTACAATACGAGTAACTAAAGTCTAAACGTAAGGAAAACTCAAGAAGAAAACATATTTGCTGTGATTCCTCTGCTGTGGAGCTGATCGGTCCTGAATAAATAAATCCTGCCCATTGTCAGACTGCATTTGTGAACTTACAAACCCACATGGCTGGTTTAGAGGGCAAAACGGCAACCTTTCTGAGAAACACAGCCGCTTATCGGCCTGTCATCAGACTATTGTGTGATCCATGCGAATAAATCAAAGTCTTGCTCTGGGGCCCAATAGTGAAACTTAACGAATCAGGTTTGTACGGTGGTTTTCATTTCACAGCTCTGTCTCCTTTATTTAACACACCTGATTCAGATCATCAACTAATAAGACAACAACGAGTTACTGTTGTGGATCTGCACAATTAACCGTTAAAAGATAGCGACTCCCACACGATCTTATTCCTAAACGACAACAATTTGGTTATGTCTATAGTATTGGAATAAAAGTTTGTAAAAAGGGGCCGCGAAGTCGTTCCAAATGGCGGGTTTCGATTCGTGGTGAAGGTTTCAAGCGTGTTCCGTCTCTTCCATGGCAAAGTGAATTTCAATTAAATGTAAACCTTTAATCTTATCAATTAACTCGTTTCATCTGACTCCATAAAATGAAAAGGTTTATCAATGATATCCGTGCATCATCTAATACGTTAAACATTACTTTACTTTACGTAATCAAAATGTTCTATCTGAATGTAAATTAATTTACCTTAATTGTTTTTAGCAATGCTCTTGCTTTTGGTTGTAGTTTTAGCTCTGTCCTAAATGACAATCTTCTCAATCTATGGTTTCACTGAGACATTTTAAAAACAGTGCAGTGGTTTACAGTATGTGTGTATTTGAGACTTTATTTGCATTTGAGATTTGAGACAGTGCTCAAAATGGGCCGGTCCAGACCGTACCTTTACTTTTATCGCGTTTCGCCACTTCTGACATTGTGTTGGTGATGCCCCGAATTCTGTGACCCTAGGCGCTGTATTGAACTAGTCCAACCTGATCCCAATCCTACGGTCACCAATTAGTGTCACAATTTTAAATTAGTGTCAAATTTATGGAAGCTTGTTTTTTCTGTGAAAAAACTATTCTGGCTTTATATGTAAACTTGGAACTGCGATAAAATAAAGTCACGGCAAGTTATGAACCCGAAAAATTAAGTTTCCCAAATCTTCTCAAAACTCTGGATTCTGATAGAGGGCCATGAGACTTAGACCTGAGTGCAAAAATGGAGGCTCTAGCCCCTTCCAGAGCTGAAATATCGAAACTCAAAATTTCGACCAGAAAAAAAACCGACAGTGTTACCCCTTACGTTTTTTTTTTGTTATTTTTGGGGCGAAAAATTTAAGTTTCCCCAATCTTCTCAAAATTTTGGATTCTGATAGAGAGCCATGAGACTTAGACCTGAGTGCAAAAATGGAGGCTCTAGCCCCTTCCAGAGCTGAGATATCGAAACTCAAAAATTCGGCCGAAAAAAAAAAACGACAGTGGTACCCCTTACGTTTTTTTTTTCGGGCGAAAAATTAAGTTTCTCCAATCTTCCCAAA
This sequence comes from Pimephales promelas, assembly GCF_988280905.1. Classification (NCBI taxonomy): domain Eukaryota; kingdom Metazoa; phylum Chordata; class Actinopteri; order Cypriniformes; family Leuciscidae; genus Pimephales; species Pimephales promelas. Next base: position 5,813,544 of record NC_142789.1, on the reverse strand, counting down.
ACTCTGGATTCTGATAGAGGGCCATGAGACTTAAACCTGAGTGCAAAAATGGAGGCTCTAGCCCCTTCCAGAGCTGAGATATCGAAACTCAAAAATTCGGCCCGAAAAAAAAAACGACAGTGGTACCCCTTACGTTTTTTTTTTTCGGGCGAAAAATTAAGTTTATCCAATCTTCCCAAAACTCTGGATTCTGATAGAGGGCCATGAGACTTAAGGGGGTCGCACACCGGGCGCGCAGCGCAGCGCAGCGCCGCGTCGCGTCGCGCCACGTCTAGAACAATTCACAGGTATCGCACACCGGACGCGCAAATTCTATTCGCACGAGCTCAGTTTTGAATCAACTCCTGGTAGGAGTCAAGAGCTGCAAAATGGGTGAGTTTAAACTGGATGTATTATATATATTTTTTATGTTAAGTGAATAAAATAGCTGATGTTTGAACGTTATTAACCAAGTAAAAGTGTCTATCACCTTGTTAAGTCTGTTATTTTGTTGTAACGTTATCCGTTGTCTAGGCAACTACTTCATTGATTACTCCCTACTCCTTCATACTACTCCCTACTTCATTGACGAGTTTTTCTTCGTCCATTTCGCTCCACTGCTACGCTACAGAAAGTACCTGAATTGTGTTGTGACCTGGTAAATCCAATAGGTGGCTCTACACGACCGTGAACCACGTGAGGCAAACCTTACATCGCATGCATTAATATTTCGCACTGATGGGTTTAGACTGCTAGGCTACTTAATAATAATAATAACCCAGTTAGTGTATGGTTAATATGATAGAGTACCTATTGAAAAATGGATTTAAAAAGGCTATGTTTGATAAAACTATGCAAATGGCGCTCTGTGGCGCGGCAGGGTTTTGAACACGGTCCTGATCCGTAGCTGGGTGGCGCGGACAGACGCCGAATGGCGCCGCCGGTGTGTGTACACACATCGAGAATAATGTGTTCGAATTTTGAAGACATGGCGCTGCGCGACGCGGCGCTGCGCTGCGCGCCCGGTGTGCGACCCCCTTTAGACCTGAGTGCAAAAATGGAGGCTCTAGCCCCTTCCAGAGCTGAGATATCGAAACTCAAAAATTCGGCCCGAAAAAAAAAAACGACAGTGGTACCCCTTACGTTTTTTTTTTTTGGGCGAAAAATTAAGTTTCTCCAATCTTCCCAAAACTCTGGATTCTGATAGAGGGCCATGAGACTTAGACCTGAGTGCAAAAATGGAGGTTCTAGCCCATTCCAGAGCTGAGATATCGAAACTCAAAAATTCGGCCCGAAAAAAAAAACGACAGTGGTACCCCTTACGTTTTTTTTTTCGGGCGAAAAATTACGGTTCTCCAATCTTCCCCAAACTCTGGATTCTGATAGAGGGCCATGAGACTTAGACCTGAGTGCAAAAATGGAGGTTCTAGCCCCTTCCAGAGCTGAGATATCGAAACTCAAATATTCGGCCCGAAAAAAAAACGACAGTGGTACCCCTTACGTTTTTTTTTTTCGGGCGAAAAATTAAGTTTCTCCAATCTTCCCAAAACTCTGGATTCTGATAGAGGGCCATGAGACTTAGACCTGAGTGCAAAAATAGAGGCTCTAGACCCTTCCAAAGCGGAGATATCGAATCTCAAAAATTCGGCCCGAAAAAAAAAACGACAGTGGTACCCCTTACGTTTTTTTGTTTTTTTTTTCCGGCGAAAAATTAAGTTTCTCCAATCTTCCCAAAACTTTAGATTCTGATTGAGGGCCATGAGACTTAGACCTGAGTGCAAAAATGGAGGCTCTAGCCCTTTCAGAGCTGAGATATCGAAACTCAAAAATTCGGCCCGAAAAAAAAAACGACAGTGGTACCCCTTATGTTTTTTTTTTCGGGTGAAAAATTAAGTTTCTCCAATCTTCTCAAAACTCTGGATTCTGATAGAGGGCCATGAGACTTAGATCTGAGAGCAAAAATGGAGGCTCTAGCCCCTTCCAGAGCTGAAATATCGAAACTCAAAAATTCGGCCCGAAAAAAACAACAACAGTGGTACCCCTTACGTTTTTTTTTTTTTCGGGCGAAAAATTAAGTTTCTCCACTCTTCCCAAAACTCTGGATTCTGATAGAGGGCCATGAGACTTAGACCTGAGTGCAAAAATGGAGGCTCTAGCCCCTTCCAGAGCTGAGATATCAAAACTCAAAAATTCGGCCCGAAAAAAAAACGACAGAGGTACCCCTTTCGTGTTTTTTTTTCCGGGCGAAAAATTAAGTTTCTCCAATCTTTCCAAAACTCTGGATTCTCATAGAGGGCCATGAGACTTAGACCTGAGTGCAAAAATGGAGGCTCTAGCCCCGTCCAGAGCTGAGATATCGAAACTCAAAAATTCGGCCCGAAAAAAACAACAACAGTGGTACCCCTTACGTTTTTTTTTTTCGGGCGAAAAATTAAGTTTCTCCAATCTTCCCAAAACTCTGGATTCTGATAGAGGGCCATGATACTTAGACCTGAGTGCAAAAATGGAGGTTCTAGCCCATTCCAGAGCTGATATATCGAAACTCAAAATTCGGCCCGAAAAAAAAAACGACAGTGGTACGCCTTACGGTTTTTTTTTTCGGGCGAAAAATTAAGTTTCTCCAATCTTCCCAAAACTCTGGATTCTGATAGAGGGCCATGATACTTAGACCTGAGTGCAAAAATGGAGGTTCTAGCCCATTCCAGAGCTGAGATATCGAAACTCAAAATTCGGCCCGAAAAAAAAAACGACAGTGGTACGCCTTACGGTTTTTTTTTTTCGGGCGAAAAATTAAGTTTCTCCAATCTTCCCAAAACTCTGGATTCTGATAGAGGGCCATGAGACTTAGACCTGAGTGCAAAAATGGAGGCTCTAGCCCCTTCCAGAGCTGAGATATCAAAACTCAAAAATTCGGCCCGAAAAAAAAACGACAGAGGTACCCCTTTCGTTTTTTTTTTCCGGGCGAAAAATTAAGTTTCTCCAATCTTTCCAAAACTCTGGATTCTCATAGAGGGCCATGAGACTTAGATCTGAGTGCAAAAATGGAGGCTCTAGCCCCTTTCAGAGCTGAGATATCGAAACTCAAAAATTCGGCCCGAAAAAAAAAACCCACAGTGGTACCCCTTACGTTTTTTTTTTTTCGGGCGAAAAATTACGTTTCTCCAATCTTCCCAAAACTCTGGATTCTGACAGAGGGCCATGAGACTTAGACCTGAGTGCAAAAATGGAGGCTCTAGCCCCTTCCAGAGCTGAGATATCGAAACTCAAAAAATCGGCCCGAAAAAAAAACGACAGTGGTACCCCTTACGTTTTTTTTTTCGGGCAAAAAATTAAGTTTCTCCAATCTTCCCAAAACTCTGGATTCTGATAGAGGGCCATGAGACTTAAACCTGAGTGCAAAAATGGAGGCTCTAGCCCCTTCCAGAGCTGAGATATCGAAACTCAAAAATTCGGCCCGAAAGAAAAACGACAGTGGTACCCCTTACGTTTTTTTTTTTCGGGCGAAAAATTACGTTTCTCCAATCTTCGCAAAACTCTGGATTCTGATAGAGGGCCATGAGACTTAGACCTGAGTGCAAAATGGAGGCTCTAGCCCCTTCCAGAGCTGAGATATCGAAACTCAAAAATTCGGCCCGAAAAAAAAACGACAGTGGTACCCCTTACGTTTTTTTTTTCGGAAGAAAAATTAAGTTTCTCCAATCTTCCCCAAACTCTGGATTCTGATAGAGGGCCATGAGACTTAGACCTGAGTGCAAAAATGGAGGTTCTAGCCCATTCCAGAGCTGAGATATCGAAACTCAAAAATTCGGCCCGAAAAAAAAACGACAGTGGTACCCCTTACGTTTTTTTTTTCGGGCGAAAAATTAAGTTTCTCCAATCTTCCCCAAACTCTGGATTCTGATAGAGGGCCATAAGACTTAGACCTGAGTGCAAAAATTGAGGTTCTAGCCCATTCCAGAGCTGAGATATCGAAACTCAAAAATTCTGCCCGAAAAAAAAACGACAGTGGTACCCCTTACGTTTTTTTTTTTCGGGCGAAAAATTAAGTTTCTCCAATCTTCCCCAAACTCTGGATTCTGATAGAGGGCCATGAGACTTAGACCTGAGTGCAAAAATGGAGGCTCTAGCCCCTTCCAGAGCTGAGATATCGAAACTCAAAAAATCGGCCCGAAAAAAAAACGACAGTGGTACCCCTTACGTTTTTTTTTTCGGGCAAAAAATTAAGTTTCTCCAATGTTCCCAAAACTCTGGATTCTGATAGAGGGCCATGAGACTTAAACCTGAGTGCAAAAATGGAGGCTCTAGCCCCTTCCAGAGCTGAGATATCGAAACTCAAAAATTCGGCCCGAAAAAAAAACGACAGTGGTACCCCTTACGTTTTTTTTTTTTTGGGCGAAAAATTAAGTTTCTCCAATATTTCCAAAACTCTGGATTCTCATAGAGGGCCATGAGACTTAGACCTGAGTGCAAAAATGGAGGCTCTAGCCCCTTCCAGAGCTGAGATATCGAAACTCAAAAATTCAGCCCGAAAAAAAAACGACAGTGGTACCCCTATGGTTTTTTTTTTCGGGCAAAAAATTAAGTTTCTACAATATTTCCAAAACTCTGGATTCTCATAGAGGGTCATGAGACTTAGACCTGAGTGCAAAAATGGAGGCTCTAGCCCCTTCCAGAGCTGAGATAGCGAAACTCAAAAATTCGGCCCGAAAAAAAAACGACAGTGGTACCCCTTATGTTTTTTTTTTTCGGGCGAAAAATTAAGTTTCTCCAATCTTCTCAAAACTCTGGATTCTGATAGAGGGCCATGAGACTTAGATCTGAGTGCAAAAATGGAGGCTCTAGCCCCTTCCAAAGCGGAGATAGCGAAACTCAAAAATTCGGCCCGAAAAAAAAACGACAGTGGTACCCCTTATGTTTTTTTTTTCGGGCGAAAAATTAAGTTTCTCCAATCTTCTCAAAACTCTGGATTCTGATAGAGGGCCATGAGACTTAGACCTGAGTGCAAAAATGGAGGCTCTAGCCCCTTCCAAAGCGGAGATATCGAAACTAAAAAATTCGGCCCGAAAAAAAAAAACGACACTGGTACCCCTTACGTTTTTTTTTTGGGCGAAAAATTAAGTTTCTCCAATCTTCTCAAAACTCTTGATTCTGATAGAGGGCCATGAGACTTAGACCTGAGTGCAAAAATGGAAGCTCTAGCCCCTTCCAGAGCTGAGATATCGAAACTCAAAAATTCGGGCCGGAAAAAAAAAACGACAGTGGTACCCCTTACGTTTTTTTTTTTGGGCGAAAAATTAAGTTTCTCCAATCTTCCCAAAACTCTGGATTCTGATAGAGGGCAATGAGACTTAGACCTGAGTGCAAAAATGGAGGTTCTAGCCCATTCCAGAGCTGAGATATCGAAACTCAAAAATTCGGCCCGAAAAAAAAACGACAGTGGTACCCCTTACGTTTTTTTTTTTCGGGCGAAAAATTACGTTTCTCCAATCTTCCCCAAACTCTGGATTCTGATAGAGGGCCATGAGACTTAGACCTGAGTGCAAAAATAGAGGCTCTAGACCCTTCCAAAGCGGAGATATCGAATCTCAAAAATTCGGCCCGAAAAAAAAACGACAGTGGTACCCCTTACGTTTTTTTTTTTTTTTCGGGCGAAAAATTAAGTTTCTCCAATCTTCCCAAAACTTTAGATTCTGATTGAGGGCCATGAGACTTAGACCTGAGTGCAAAAATGGAGGCTCTAGCCCCTTTCAGAGCTGAGATATCGAAACTCAAAAATTCGGCCCAAAAAAAAACAACAACAGTGGTACCCCTTACGTTTTTTTTTTTTCGGGCGAAAAATTAAGTTTCTCCAATCTTCCCAAAACTCTGGATTCTGATAGAGGGCCATGATACTTAGACCTGAGTGCAAAAATGGAGGCTCTAGCCCCTTCCAGAGCTGAGATATCGAAACTCAAAAATTCGGCCCGAAAGAAAAACGACAGTGGTACCCCTTACGTTTTTTTTTTCGGGCGAAAAATTACATTTCTCCAATCTTCGCAAAACTCTGGATTCTGACAGAGGGCCATGAGACTTAGACCTGAGTGCAAAAATGGAGGCTCTAGCCCCTTCCAGAGCTGAGATATCGAAACTCAAAAATTCGGCCCGAAAGAAAAACGACAGTGGTACCCCTTACGTTTTTTTTTCCGGGCGAAAAATTACGTTTCTCCAATCTTCGCAAAACTCTGGATTCTGATAGAGGGCCATGAGACTTAGACCTGAGTGCAAAATGGAGGCTCTAGCCCCTTCCAGAGCTGAGATATCGAAACTCAAAAATTCGGCCCGAAAAAAAAACGACAGTGGTACCCCTTACGTTTTTTTTTTCGGGCGAAAAATTAAGTTTCTCCAATCTTCCCCAAACTCTGGATTCTGATAGAGGGCCATGAGACTTAGACCTGAGTGCAAAAATGGAGGTTCTAGCCCATTCCAGAGCTGAGATATCGAAACTCAAAAATTCGGCCCGAAAAAAAAACGACAGTGGTACCCCTTACGTTTTTTTTTCGGGCGAAAAATTAAGTTTCTCCAGTCTTCCCCAAACTCTGGATTCTGATAGAGGGCCATGATACTTAGACCTGAGTGCAAAAATGGAGGTTCTAGCCCCTTCCAGAGCTGAGATATCGAAACTCAAAAATTCGGCCCGAAAAAAAAAAAACGACAGTGGTACCCCTTACGGTTTTTTTTTTCGGGCGAAAAATTAAGTTTCTCCAATCTTCCCAAAACTCTGGATTCTGATAGAGGGCCATGAGACTTAGACCTGAGTGCAAAAATGGAGGCTCTAGCCCCTTCCAGAGCTGAGATATCGAAACTCAAAAATTCGGCCCGAAAAAAAAAAACGACAGTGGTACCCCTTACGTTTTTTTTTTTGGGCGAAAAATTAAGTTTCTCCAATCTTCTCAAAACTCTTGATTCTGATAGAGGGCCATGAGACTTAGACCTGAGTGCAAAAATGGAGGCTCTAGCCCCTTCCAGAGCTGAGATATCGAAACTCAAAAATTCGGGCCGGAAAAAAAAAACGACAGTGGTACCCCTTACGTTTTTTTTTTTGGGCGAAAAATTAAGTTTCTCCAATATTTCCAAAACTCTGGATTCTCATAGAGGGCCATGAGACTTAGACCTGAGTGCAAAAATGGAGGCTCTAGCCCCTTCCAGAGCTGAGATATCGAAACTCAAAAATTCGGCCCGAAAAAAAAACGACAGTGGTACCCCTTTCGTTTTTTTTTTTCGGGCGAAAAATTAAGTTTCTCCAATCTTTCCAAAACTCTAGATTCTCATAGAGGGCCATGAGACTTAGACCTGAGTGCAAAAATGGAGGCTCTAGCCCCTTCCAGAGCTGAGATATCGAAACTCAAAAATTCGGCCCGAAAAAAAAAACGACAGTGGTACCCCTTACGTTTTTTTTTTTCGGGCGAAAAATTAAGTTTCTCCAATCTTCCCAAAACTCTGGACTCTGATAGAGGGCCATGAGACTTAGACCTGAGTGCAAAAATGGAGGCTCTAGCCCCTTCCAGAGCTGAGATATCGAAACTCAAAAATTCAGCCCGAAAAAAAAACGACAGTGGTACCCCTTTGGTTTTTTTTTTCGGGCGAAAAATTAAGTTTCTCCAATATTTCCAAAACTCTGGATTCTCATAGAGGGTCATGAGACTTAGACCTGAGTGCAAAAATGGAGGCTCTAGCCCCTTCCAGAGCTGAGATAGCGAAACTCAAAAATTCGGCCCGAAAAAAAAAACGACAGTGGTACCCCTTATGTTTTTTTTTTTCGGGCGAAAAATTAAGTTTCTCCAATCTTCTCAAAACTCTGGATTCTGATAGAGGGCCATGAGACTTAGATCTGAGTGCAAAAATGGAGGCTCTAGCCCCTTCCAAAGCGGAGATAGCGAAACTCAAAAATTCGGCCCGAAAAAAAAACGACAGTGGTACCCCTTATGTTTTTTTTTTCGGGCGAAAAATTAAGTTTCTCCAATCTTCTCAAAACTCTGGATTCTGATAGAGGGCCATGAGACTTAGACCTGAGTGCAAAAATGGAGGCTCTAGCCCCTTCCAAAGCGGAGATATCGAAACTCAAAAATTCGGCCCGAAAAAAAAAAACGACAGTGGTACCCCTTACGTTTTTTTTTTGGGCGAAAAATTAAGTTTCTCCAATCTTCTCAAAACTCTTGATTCTGATAGAGGGCCATGAGACTTAGACCTGAGTGCAAAAATGGAAGCTCTAGCCCCTTCCAGAGCTGAGATATCGAAACTCAAAAATTCGGGCCGGAAAAAAAAACGACAGTGGTACCCCTTACGTTTTTTTTTTTGGGCGAAAAATTAAGTTTCTCCAATCTTCCCAAAACTCTGGATTCTGATAGAGGGCAATGAGACTTAGACCTGAGTGCAAAAATGGAGGTTCTAGCCCATTCCAGAGCTGAGATATCGAAACTCAAAAATTCGGCCCGAAAAAAAAACGACAGTGGTACCCCTTACGTTTTTTTTTTTCGGGCGAAAAATTAAGTTTCTCCAATCTTCCCAAAACTTTAGATTCTGATTGAGGGCCATGAGACTTAGACCTGAGTGCAAAAATGGAGGCTCTAGCCCCTTTCAGAGCTGAGATATCGAAACTCAAAAATTCGTCCCGAAAAAAAAAACGACAGTGGTACCCCTTATGTTTTTTTTTTTCGGGTGAAAAATTAAGTTTCTCCAATCTTCTCAAAACTCTGGATTCTGATAGAGGGCCATGAGACTTAGATCTGAGAGCAAAAATGGAGGCTCTAGCCCCTTCCAGACCTGAAATATCGAAACTCAAAAATTCGGCCCAAAAAAAAAACAACAACAGTGGTACCCCTTACGTTTTTTTTTTTTCGGGCGAAAAATTAAGTTTCTCCAATCTTCCCAAAACTCTGGATTCTGATAGAGGGCCATGATACTTAGACCTGAGTGCAAAAATGGAGGTTCTAGCCCATTCCAGAGCTGAGATATCGAAACTCAAAAATTCGGCCCGAAAAAAAAAACGACAGTGGTACCTCTTACGTTTTTTTTTTTCGGGCGAAAAGTTTCTCCAATCTTCCCCAAACTCTGGATTCTGATAGAGGGCCATGAGACTTAGACCTGAGTGCAAAAATGGAGGTTCTAGCCTCTTCCAGAGCTGAGATATCGAAAATCAAAAATTCGGCCCGAAAAAAAAAACGACAGTGGTACGCCTTACGGTTTTTTTTTTTCGGGCGAAAAATTAAGTTTCTCCAATCTTCCCAAAACTCTGGATTCTGATAGAGGGCCATGAGACTTAGACCTGAGTGCAAAAATGGAGGCTCTAGCCCCTTCCAGAGCTGAGATATCAAAACTCAAAAATTCGGCCCGAAAAAAAAACGACAGTGGTACCCCTTTCGGTTTTTTTTTCCGGGCGAAAAATTAAGTTTCTCCAATCTTTCCAAAACTCTGGATTCTCATAGAGGGCCATGAGACTTAGACCTGAGTGCAAAATGGAGGCTCTAGCCCCTTTCAGAGCTGAGATATCGAAACTCAAAAATTCGGCCCGAAAAAAAACCCCACAGTGGTACCCCTTACGTTTTTTTTTTTTCGGGCGAAAAATTAAGTTTCTCCAATATTTCCAAAACTCTGGATTCTCATAGAGGGCCATGAGACTTAGACCTGAGTGCAAAAATGGAGGCTCTAGCCCCTTCCAGAGCTGAGATATCGAAACTCAAAAATTCAGCCCGAAAAAAAAACGACAGTGGTACCCCTATGGTTTTTTTTTTCGGGCAAAAAATTAAGTTTCTCCAATATTTCCAAAACTCTGGATTCTCATAGAGGGTCATGAGACTTAGACCTGAGTGCAAAAATGGAGGCTCTAGCCCCTTCCAGAGCTGAGATAGCGAAACTCAAAAATTCGGCCCGAAAAAAAAACGACAGTGGTACCCCTAATGTTTTTTTTTTTCGGGCGAAAAATTAAGTTTCTCCAATCTTCTCAAAACTCTGGATTCTGATAGAGGGCCATGAGACTTAGATCTGAGTGCAAAAATGGAGGCTCTAGCCCCTTCCAAAGCGGAGATAGCGAAACTCAAAAATTCGGCCCGAAAAAAAAACGACAGTGGTACCCCTTATGTTTTTTTTTTTCGGGCGAAAAATTAAGTTTCTCCAATCTTCTCAAAACTCTGGATTCTGATAGAGGGCCATGAGACTTAGACCTGAGTGCAAAAATGGAGGCTCTAGCCCCTTCCAAAGCGGAGATATCGAAACTAAAAAATTCGGCCCGAAAAAAAAAAACGACACTGGTACCCCTTACGTTTTTTTTTTGGGCGAAAAATTAAGTTTCTCCAATCTTCTCAAAACTCTTGATTCTGATAGAGGGCCATGAGACTTAGACCTGAGTGCAAAAATGGAAGCTCTAGCCCCTTCCAGAGCTGAGATATCGAAACTCAAAAATTCGGGCCGGAAAAAAAAAACGACAGTGGTACCCCTTACGTTTTTTTTTTTGGGCGAAAAATTAAGTTTCTCCAATCTTCCCAAAACTCTGGATTCTGATAGAGGGCAATGAGACTTAGACCTGAGTGCAAAAATGGAGGTTCTAGTCCATTCCAGAGCTGAGATATCGAAACTCAAAAATTCGGCCCGAAAAAAAAACGACAGTGGTACCCCTTACGTTTTTTTTTTTCGGGCGAAAAATTACGTTTCTCCAATCTTCCCCAAACTCTGGATTCTGATAGAGGGCCATGAGACTTAGACCTGAGTGCAAAATTGGAGGTTCTAGCCCCTTCCAGAGCTGAGATATCGAAACTCAAATATTCGGCCCGAAAAAAAAACGACAGTGGTACCCCTTACGTTTTTTTTTTCGGGCGAAAAATTAAGTTTCTCCAATCTTCCCAAAACTCTGGATTCTGATAGCGGGCCATGAGACTTAGACCTGAGTGCAAAAATAGAGGCTCTAGACCCTTCCAAAGCGGAGATATCGAATCTCAAAAATTCGGCCCGAAAAAAAAACGACAGTGGTACCCCTTACGTTTTTTTTTTTTTTTCGGGCGAAAAATTAAGTTTCTCCAATCTTCCCAAAACTTTAGATTCTGATTGAGGGCCATGAGACTTAGACCTGAGTGCAAAAATGGAGGCTCTAGCCCCTTTCAGAGCTGAGATATCGAAACTCAAAAATTCGGCCCAAAAAAAAACAACAACAGTGGTACCCCTTACGTTTTTTTTTTTTCGGGCGAAAAATTAAGTTTCTCCAATCTTCCCAAAACTCTGGATTCTGATAGAGGGCCATGATACTTAGACCTGAGTGCAAAAATGGAGGCTCTAGCCCCTTCCAGAGCTGAGATATCGAAACTCAAAAATTCGGCCCGAAAGAAAAACGACAGTGGTACCCCTTACGTTTTTTTTTTCGGGCGAAAAATTACATTTCTCCAATCTTCGCAAAACTCTGGATTCTGACAGAGGGCCATGAGACTTAGACCTGAGTGCAAAAATGGAGGCTCTAGCCCCTTCCAGAGCTGAGATATCGAAACTCAAAAATTCGGCCCGAAAGAAAAACGACAGTGGTACCCCTTACGTTTTTTTTTTTGGGCGAAAAATTAAGTTTCTCCAATCTTCTCAAAACTCTTGATTCTGATAGAGGGCCATGAGACTTAGACCTGAGTGCAAAAATGGAGGTTCTAGCCCCTTCCAGAGCTGAGATATCGAAACTCAAAAATTCGGCCCGAAAAAAAAAAACGACAGTGGTACCCCTTACGGTTTTTTTTTTTCGGGCGAAAAATTAAGTTTCTCCAATCTTCCCAAAACTCTGGATTCTGATAGAGGGCCATGAGACTTAGACCTGAGTGCAAAAATGGAGGCTCTAGCCCCTTCCAGAGCTGAGATATCGAAACTCAAAAATTCGGCCCGAAAAAAAAAAACGACAGTGGTACCCCTTACGTTTTTTTTTTTGGGCGAAAAATTAAGTTTCTCCAATCTTCTCAAAACTCTTGATTCTGATAGAGGGCCATGAGACTTAGACCTGAGTGCAAAAATGGAGGCTCTAGCCCCTTCCAGAGCTGAGATATCGAAACTCAAAAATTCGGGCCGGAAAAAAAAAACGACAGTGGTACCCCTTACGTTTTTTTTTTTTGGGCGAAAAATTAAGTTTCTCCAATATTTCCAAAACTCTGGATTCTCATAGAGGGCCATGAGACTTAGACCTGAGTGCAAAAATGGAGGCTCTAGCCCCTTCCAGAGCTGAGATATCGAAACTCAAAAATTCGGCCCGAAAAAAAAATGACAGTGGTACCCCTTTCGTTTTTTTTTTTCGGGCGAAAAATTAAGTTTCTCCAATCTTTCCAAAACTCTAGATTCTCATAGAGGGCCATGAGACTTAGACCTGAGTGCAAAAATGGAGGCTCTAGCCCCTTCCAGAGCTGAGATATCGAAACTCAAAAATTCGGCCCGAAAAAAAAAAACGACAGTGGTACCCCTTACGTTTTTTTTTTTCGGGCGAAAAATTAAGTTTCTCCAATCTTCCCAAAACTCTGGACTCTGATAGAGGGCCATGAGACTTAGACCTGAGTGCAAAAATGGAGGCTCTAGCCCCTTCCAGAGCTGAGATATCGAAACTCAAAAATTCGGCCCGAAAGAAAAACGACAGTGGTACCCCTTACGTTTTTTTTTCCGGGCGAAAAATTACGTTTCTCCAATCTTCGCAAAACTCTGGATTTTGATAGAGGGCCATGAGACTTAGACCTGAGTGCAAAATGGAGGCTCTAGCCCCTTCCAGAGCTGAGATATCGAAACTCAAAAATTCGGCCCGAAAAAAAAACGACAGTGGTACCCCTTACGTTTTTTTTTTCGGGCGAAAAATTAAGTTTCTCCAATCTTCCCCAAACTCTGGATTCTGATAGAGGGCCATGAGACTTAGACCTGAGTGCAAAAATGGAGGTTCTAGCCCATTCCAGAGCTGAGATATCGAAACTCAAAAATTCGGCCCGAAAAAAAAACGACAGTGGTACCCCTTACGTTTTTTTTTCGGGCGAAAAATTAAGTTTCTCCAGTCTTCCCCAAACTCTGGATTCTGATAGAGGGCCATGATACTTAGACCTGAGTGCAAAAATGGAGGTTCTAGCCCCTTCCAGAGCTGAGATATCGAAACTCAAAAATTCGGCCCGAAAAAAAAAAAACGACAGTGGTACCCCTTACGGTTTTTTTTTTCGGGCGAAAAATTAAGTTTCTCCAATCTTCCCAAAACTCTGGATTCTGATAGAGGGCCATGAGACTTAGACCTGAGTGCAAAAATGGAGGCTCTAGCCCCTTCCAGAGCTGAGATATCGAAACTCAAAAATTCGGCCCGAAAAAAAAAAACGACAGTGGTACCCCTTACGTTTTTTTTTTTGGGCGAAAAATTAAGTTTCTCCAATCTTCTCAAAACTCTTGATTCTGATAGAGGGCCATGAGACTTAGACCTGAGTGCAAAAATGGAGGCTCTAGCCCCTTCCAGAGCTGAGATATCGAAACTCAAAAATTCGGGCCGGAAAAAAAAAACGACAGTGGTACCCCTTACGTTTTTTTTTTTTGGGCGAAAAATTAAGTTTCTCCAATATTTCCAAAACTCTGGATTCTCATAGAGGGCCATGAGACTTAGACCTGAGTGCAAAAATGGAGGCTCTAGCCCCTTCCAGAGCTGAGATATCGAAACTCAAAAATTCGGCCCGAAAAAAAAACGACAGTGGTACCCCTTTCGTTTTTTTTTTTCGGGCGAAAAATTAAGTTTCTCCAATCTTTCCAAAACTCTAGATTCTCATAGAGGGCCATGAGACTTAGACCTGAGTGCAAAAATGGAGGCTCTAGCCCCTTCCAGAGCTGAGATATCGAAACTCAAAAATTCGGCCCGAAAAAAAAAACGACAGTGGTACCCCTTACGTTTTTTTTTTTCGGGCGAAAAATTAAGTTTCTCCAATCTTCCCAAAACTCTGGACTCTGATAGAGGGCCATGAGACTTAGACCTGAGTGCAAAAATGGAGGCTCTAGCCCCTTCCAGAGCTGAGATATCGAAACTCAAAAATTCAGCCCGAAAAAAAAACGACAGTGGTACCCCTTTGGTTTTTTTTTTCGGGCGAAAAATTAAGTTTCTCCAATATTTCCAAAACTCTGGATTCTCATAGAGGGTCATGAGACTTAGACCTGAGTGCAAAAATGGAGGCTCTAGCCCCTTCCAGAGCTGAGATAGCGAAACTCAAAAATTCGGCCCGAAAAAAAAAACGACAGTGGTACCCCTTATGTTTTTTTTTTTCGGGCGAAAAATTAAGTTTCTCCAATCTTCTCAAAACTCTGGATTCTGATAGAGGGCCATGAGACTTAGATCTGAGTGCAAAAATGGAGGCTCTAGCCCCTTCCAAAGCGGAGATAGCGAAACTCAAAAATTCGGCCCGAAAAAAAAACGACAGTGGTACCCCTTATGTTTTTTTTTTCGGGCGAAAAATTAAGTTTCTCCAATCTTCTCAAAACTCTGGATTCTGATAGAGGGCCATGAGACTTAGACCTGAGTGCAAAAATGGAGGCTCTAGCCCCTTCCAAAGCGGAGATATCGAAACTCAAAAATTCGGCCCGAAAAAAAAAAACGACAGTGGTACCCCTTACGTTTTTTTTTTGGGCGAAAAATTAAGTTTCTCCAATCTTCTCAAAACTCTTGATTCTGATAGAGGGCCATGAGACTTAGACCTGAGTGCAAAAATGGAAGCTCTAGCCCCTTCCAGAGCTGAGATATCGAAACTCAAAAATTCGGGCCGGAAAAAAAAACGACAGTGGTACCCCTTACGTTTTTTTTTTTGGGCGAAAAATTAAGTTTCTCCAATCTTCCCAAAACTCTGGATTCTCATAGAGGGCCATGAGACTTAGACCTGAGTGCAAAATGGAGGCTCTAGCCCCTTTCAGAGCTGAGATATCGAAACTCAAAAATTCGGCCCGAAAAAAAACCCCACAGTGGTACCCCTTACGTTTTTTTTTTTTCGGGCGAAAAATTAAGTTTCTCCAATATTTCCAAAACTCTGGATTCTCATAGAGGGCCATGAGACTTAGACCTGAGTGCAAAAATGGAGGCTCTAGCCCCTTCCAGAGCTGAGATATCGAAACTCAAAAATTCAGCCCGAAAAAAAAACGACAGTGGTACCCCTATGGTTTTTTTTTTCGGGCAAAAAATTAAGTTTCTCCAATATTTCCAAAACTCTGGATTCTCATAGAGGGTCATGAGACTTAGACCTGAGTGCAAAAATGGAGGCTCTAGCCCCTTCCAGAGCTGAGATAGCGAAACTCAAAAATTCGGCCCGAAAAAAAAACGACAGTGGTACCCCTTATGTTTTTTTTTTTCGGGCGAAAAATTAAGTTTCTCCAATCTTCTCAAAACTCTGGATTCTGATAGAGGGCCATGAGACTTAGATCTGAGTGCAAAAATGGAGGCTCTAGCCCCTTCCAAAGCGGAGATAGCGAAACTCAAAAATTCGGCCCGAAAAAAAAACGACAGTGGTACCCCTTATGTTTTTTTTTTTCGGGCGAAAAATTAAGTTTCTCCAATCTTCTCAAAACTCTGGATTCTGATAGAGGGCCATGAGACTTAGACCTGAGTGCAAAAATGGAGGCTCTAGCCCCTTCCAAAGCGGAGATATCGAAACTAAAAAATTCGGCCCGAAAAAAAAAAACGACACTGGTACCCCTTACGTTTTTTTTTTGGGCGAAAAATTAAGTTTCTCCAATCTTCTCAAAACTCTTGATTCTGATAGAGGGCCATGAGACTTAGACCTGAGTGCAAAAATGGAAGCTCTAGCCCCTTCCAGAGCTGAGATATCGAAACTCAAAAATTCGGGCCGGAAAAAAAAAACGACAGTGGTACCCCTTACGTTTTTTTTTTTGGGCGAAAAATTAAGTTTCTCCAATCTTCCCAAAACTCTGGATTCTGATAGAGGGCAATGAGACTTAGACCTGAGTGCAAAAATGGAGGTTCTAGTCCATTCCAGAGCTGAGATATCGAAACTCAAAAATTCGGCCCGAAAAAAAAACGACAGTGGTACCCCTTACGTTT
This sequence comes from Pimephales promelas, assembly GCF_988280905.1. Classification (NCBI taxonomy): domain Eukaryota; kingdom Metazoa; phylum Chordata; class Actinopteri; order Cypriniformes; family Leuciscidae; genus Pimephales; species Pimephales promelas. The sequence continues at coordinate 5,797,526 of NC_142789.1, read as the reverse complement.
TTTTTTTTCGGGCGAAAAATTACGTTTCTCCAATCTTCCCCAAACTCTGGATTCTGATAGAGGGCCATGAGACTTAGACCTGAGTGCAAAATTGGAGGTTCTAGCCCCTTCCAGAGCTGAGATATCGAAACTCAAATATTCGGCCCGAAAAAAAAACGACAGTGGTACCCCTTACGTTTTTTTTTTCGGGCGAAAAATTAAGTTTCTCCAATCTTCCCAAAACTCTGGATTCTGATAGCGGGCCATGAGACTTAGACCTGAGTGCAAAAATAGAGGCTCTAGACCCTTCCAAAGCGGAGATATCGAATCTCAAAAATTCGGCCCGAAAAAAAAACGACAGTGGTACCCCTTACGTTTTTTTTTTTTTTCGGGCGAAAAATTAAGTTTCTCCAATCTTCCCAAAACTTTAGATTCTGATTGAGGGCCATGAGACTTAGACCTGAGTGCAAAAATGGAGGCTCTAGCCCCTTTCAGAGCTGAGATATCGAAACTCAAAAATTCGGCCCAAAAAAAAACAACAACAGTGGTACCCCTTACGTTTTTTTTTTTTCGGGCGAAAAATTAAGTTTCTCCAATCTTCCCAAAACTCTGGATTCTGATAGAGGGCCATGATACTTAGACCTGAGTGCAAAAATGGAGGCTCTAGCCCCTTCCAGAGCTGAGATATCGAAACTCAAAAATTCGGCCCGAAAGAAAAACGACAGTGGTACCCCTTACGTTTTTTTTTTTCGGGCGAAAAATTACATTTCTCCAATCTTCGCAAAACTCTGGATTCTGACAGAGGGCCATGAGACTTAGACCTGAGTGCAAAAATGGAGGCTCTAGCCCCTTCCAGAGCTGAGATATCGAAACTCAAAAATTCGGCCCGAAAGAAAAACGACAGTGGTACCCCTTACGTTTTTTTTTTTGGGCGAAAAATTAAGTTTCTCCAATCTTCTCAAAACTCTTGATTCTGATAGAGGGCCATGAGACTTAGACCTGAGTGCAAAAATGGAGGTTCTAGCCCCTTCCAGAGCTGAGATATCGAAACTCAAAAATTCGGCCCGAAAAAAAAAAACGACAGTGGTACCCCTTACGGTTTTTTTTTTCGGGCGAAAAATTAAGTTTCTCCAATCTTCCCAAAACTCTGGATTCTGATAGAGGGCCATGAGACTTAGACCTGAGTGCAAAAATGGAGGCTCTAGCCCCTTCCAGAGCTGAGATATCGAAACTCAAAAATTCGGCCCGAAAAAAAAAAACGACAGTGGTACCCCTTACGTTTTTTTTTTTGGGCGAAAAATTAAGTTTCTCCAATCTTCTCAAAACTCTTGATTCTGATAGAGGGCCATGAGACTTAGACCTGAGTGCAAAAATGGAGGCTCTAGCCCCTTCCAGAGCTGAGATATCGAAACTCAAAAATTCGGGCCGGAAAAAAAAAACGACAGTGGTACCCCTTACGTTTTTTTTTTTTGGGCGAAAAATTAAGTTTCTCCAATATTTCCAAAACTCTGGATTCTCATAGAGGGCCATGAGACTTAGACCTGAGTGCAAAAATGGAGGCTCTAGCCCCTTCCAGAGCTGAGATATCGAAACTCAAAAATTCGGCCCGAAAAAAAAACGACAGTGGTACCCCTTTCGTTTTTTTTTTTCGGGCGAAAAATTAAGTTTCTCCAATCTTTCCAAAACTCTAGATTCTCATAGAGGGCCATGAGACTTAGACCTGAGTGCAAAAATGGAGGCTCTAGCCCCTTCCAGAGCTGAGATATCGAAACTCAAAAATTCGGCCCGAAAAAAAAAAACGACAGTGGTACCCCTTACGTTTTTTTTTTTCGGGCGAAAAATTAAGTTTCTCCAATCTTCCCAAAACTCTGGACTCTGATAGAGGGCCATGAGACTTAGACCTGAGTGCAAAAATGGAGGCTCTAGCCCCTTCCAGAGCTGAGATATCGAAACTCAAAAATTCAGCCCGAAAAAAAAACGACAGTGGTACCCCTTTGGTTTTTTTTTTCGGGCGAAAAATTAAGTTTCTCCAATATTTCCAAAACTCTGGATTCTCATAGAGGGTCATGAGACTTAGACCTGAGTGCAAAAATGGAGGCTCTAGCCCCTTCCAGAGCTGAGATAGCGAAACTCAAAAATTCGGCCCGAAAAAAAAAACGACAGTGGTACCCCTTATGTTTTTTTTTTTCGGGCGAAAAATTAAGTTTCTCCAATCTTCTCAAAACTCTGGATTCTGATAGAGGGCCATGAGACTTAGATCTGAGTGCAAAAATGGAGGCTCTAGCCCCTTCCAAAGCGGAGATAGCGAAACTCAAAAATTCGGCCCGAAAAAAAAACGACAGTGGTACCCCTTATGTTTTTTTTTTTCGGGCGAAAAATTAAGTTTCTCCAATCTTCTCAAAACTCTGGATTCTGATAGAGGGCCATGAGACTTAGACCTGAGTGCAAAAATGGAGGCTCTAGCCCCTTCCAAAGCGGAGATATCGAAACTCAAAAATTCGGCCCGAAAAAAAAAAACGACAGTGGTACCCCTTACGTTTTTTTTTTGGGCGAAAAATTAAGTTTCTCCAATCTTCTCAAAACTCTTGATTCTGATAGAGGGCCATGAGACTTAGACCTGAGTGCAAAAATGGAAGCTCTAGCCCCTTCCAGAGCTGAGATATCGAAACTCAAAAATTCGGGCCGGAAAAAAAAACGACAGTGGTACCCCTTACGTTTTTTTTTTTGGGCGAAAAATTAAGTTTCTCCAATCTTCCCAAAACTCTGGATTCTGATAGAGGGCAATGAGACTTAGACCTGAGTGCAAAAATGGAGGTTCTAGCCCATTCCAGAGCTGAGATATCGAAACTCAAAAATTCGGCCCGAAAAAAAAACGACAGTGGTACCCCTTACGTTTTTTTTTTTCGGGCGAAAAATTAAGTTTCTCCAATCTTCCCAAAACTTTAGATTCTGATTAAGGGCCATGAGACTTAGACCTGAGTGCAAAAATGGAGGCTCTAGCCCCTTTCAGAGCTGAGATATCGAAACTCAAAAATTCGTCCCGAAAAAAAAAACGACAGTGGTACCCCTTATGTTTTTTTTTTTCGGGTGAAAAATTAAGTTTCTCCAATCTTCTCAAAACTCTGGATTCTGATAGAGGGCCATGAGACTTAGATCTGAGAGCAAAAATGGAGGCTCTAGCCCCTTCCAGACCTGAAATATCGAAACTCAAAAATTCGGCCCAAAAAAAAAACAACAACAGTGGTACCCCTTACGTTTTTTTTTTTTTCGGGCGAAAAATTAAGTTTCTCCAATCTTCCCAAAACTCTGGATTCTGATAGAGGGCCATGATACTTAGACCTGAGTGCAAAAATGGAGGTTCTAGCCCATTCCAGAGCTGAGATATCGAAACTCAAAAATTCGTCCCGAAAAAAAAAACGACAGTGGTACCCCTTATGTTTTTTTTTTTCGGGTGAAAAATTAAGTTTCTCCAATCTTCTCAAAACTCTGGATTCTGATAGAGGGCCATGAGACTTAGATCTGAGAGCAAAAATGGAGGCTCTAGCCCCTTCCAGACCTGAAATATCGAAACTCAAAAATTCGGCCCAAAAAAAAAACAACAACAGTGGTACCCCTTACGTTTTTTTTTTTTCGGGCGAAAAATTAAGTTTCTCCAATCTTCCCAAAACTCTGGATTCTGATAGAGGGCCATGATACTTAGACCTGAGTGCAAAAATGGAGGTTCTAGCCCATTCCAGAGCTGAGATATCGAAACTCAAAAATTCGGCCCGAAAAAAAAAACGACAGTGGTACCTCTTACGTTTTTTTTTTTCGGGCGAAAAGTTTCTCCAATCTTCCCCAAACTCTGGATTCTGATAGAGGGCCATGAGACTTAGACCTGAGTGCAAAAATGGAGGTTCTAGCCTCTTCCAGAGCTGAGATATCGAAAATCAAAAATTCGGCCCGAAAAAAAAAACGACAGTGGTACGCCTTACGGTTTTTTTTTTTCGGGCGAAAAATTAAGTTTCTCCAATCTTCCCAAAACTCTGGATTCTGATAGAGGGCCATGAGACTTAGACCTGAGTGCAAAAATGGAGGCTCTAGCCCCTTCCAGAGCTGAGATATCAAAACTCAAAAATTCGGCCCGAAAAAAAAACGACAGTGGTACCCCTTTCGGTTTTTTTTTCCGGGCGAAAAATTAAGTTTCTCCAATCTTTCCAAAACTCTGGATTCTCATAGAGGGCCATGAGACTTAGACCTGAGTGCAAAATGGAGGCTCTAGCCCCTTTCAGAGCTGAGATATCGAAACTCAAAAATTCGGCCCGAAAAAAAACCCCACAGTGGTACCCCTTACGTTTTTTTTTTTTCGGGCGAAAAATTAAGTTTCTCCAATATTTCCAAAACTCTGGATTCTCATAGAGGGCCATGAGACTTAGACCTGAGTGCAAAAATGGAGGCTCTAGCCCCTTCCAGAGCTGAGATATCGAAACTCAAAAATTCAGCCCGAAAAAAAAACGACAGTGGTACCCCTATGGTTTTTTTTTTCGGGCAAAAAATTAAGTTTCTCCAATATTTCCAAAACTCTGGATTCTCATAGAGGGTCATGAGACTTAGACCTGAGTGCAAAAATGGAGGCTCTAGCCCCTTCCAGAGCTGAGATAGCGAAACTCAAAAATTCGGCCCGAAAAAAAAACGACAGTGGTACCCCTTATGTTTTTTTTTTTCGGGCGAAAAATTAAGTTTCTCCAATCTTCTCAAAACTCTGGATTCTGATAGAGGGCCATGAGACTTAGATCTGAGTGCAAAAATGGAGGCTCTAGCCCCTTCCAAAGCGGAGATAGCGAAACTCAAAAATTCGGCCCGAAAAAAAAACGACAGTGGTACCCCTTATGTTTTTTTTTTTCGGGCGAAAAATTAAGTTTCTCCAATCTTCTCAAAACTCTGGATTCTGATAGAGGGCCATGAGACTTAGACCTGAGTGCAAAAATGGAGGCTCTAGCCCCTTCCAAAGCGGAGATATCGAAACTAAAAAATTCGGCCCGAAAAAAAAAAACGACACTGGTACCCCTTACGTTTTTTTTTTGGGCGAAAAATTAAGTTTCTCCAATCTTCTCAAAACTCTTGATTCTGATAGAGGGCCATGAGACTTAGACCTGAGTGCAAAAATGGAAGCTCTAGCCCCTTCCAGAGCTGAGATATCGAAACTCAAAAATTCGGGCCGGAAAAAAAAAACGACAGTGGTACCCCTTACGTTTTTTTTTTTGGGCGAAAAATTAAGTTTCTCCAATCTTCCCAAAACTCTGGATTCTGATAGAGGGCAATGAGACTTAGACCTGAGTGCAAAAATGGAGGTTCTAGTCCATTCCAGAGCTGAGATATCGAAACTCAAAAATTCGGCCCGAAAAAAAAACGACAGTGGTACCCCTTACGTTTTTTTTTTCGGGCGAAAAATTACGTTTCTCCAATCTTCCCCAAACTCTGGATTCTGATAGAGGGCCATGAGACTTAGACCTGAGTGCAAAATTGGAGGTTCTAGCCCCTTCCAGAGCTGAGATATCGAAACTCAAATATTCGGCCCGAAAAAAAAACGACAGTGGTACCCCTTACGTTTTTTTTTTTCGGGCGAAAAATTAAGTTTCTCCAATCTTCCCAAAACTCTGGATTCTGATAGCGGGCCATGAGACTTAGACCTGAGTGCAAAAATAGAGGCTCTAGACCCTTCCAAAGCGGAGATATCGAATCTCAAAAATTCGGCCCGAAAAAAAAACGACAGTGGTACCCCTTACGTTTTTTTTTTTTTTCGGGCGAAAAATTAAGTTTCTCCAATCTTCCCAAAACTTTAGATTCTGATTGAGGGCCATGAGACTTAGACCTGAGTGCAAAAATGGAGGCTCTAGCCCCTTTCAGAGCTGAGATATCGAAACTCAAAAATTCGGCCCAAAAAAAAACAACAACAGTGGTACCCCTTACGTTTTTTTTTTTCGGGCGAAAAATTAAGTTTCTCCAATCTTCCCAAAACTCTGGATTCTGATAGAGGGCCATGATACTTAGACCTGAGTGCAAAAATGGAGGCTCTAGCCCCTTCCAGAGCTGAGATATCGAAACTCAAAAATTCGGCCCGAAAGAAAAACGACAGTGGTACCCCTTACGTTTTTTTTTTTCGGGCGAAAAATTACATTTCTCCAATCTTCGCAAAACTCTGGATTCTGACAGAGGGCCATGAGACTTAGACCTGAGTGCAAAAATGGAGGCTCTAGCCCCTTCCAGAGCTGAGATATCGAAACTCAAAAATTCGGCCCGAAAGAAAAACGACAGTGGTACCCCTTACGTTTTTTTTTTTGGGCGAAAAATTAAGTTTCTCCAATCTTCTCAAAACTCTTGATTCTGATAGAGGGCCATGAGACTTAGACCTGAGTGCAAAAATGGAGGTTCTAGCCCCTTCCAGAGCTGAGATATCGAAACTCAAAAATTCGGCCCGAAAAAAAAAAACGACAGTGGTACCCCTTACGGTTTTTTTTTTTCGGGCGAAAAATTAAGTTTCTCCAATCTTCCCAAAACTCTGGATTCTGATAGAGGGCCATGAGACTTAGACCTGAGTGCAAAAATGGAGGCTCTAGCCCCTTCCAGAGCTGAGATATCGAAACTCAAAAATTCGGCCCGAAAAAAAAAAACGACAGTGGTACCCCTTACGTTTTTTTTTTTGGGCGAAAAATTAAGTTTCTCCAATCTTCTCAAAACTCTTGATTCTGATAGAGGGCCATGAGACTTAGACCTGAGTGCAAAAATGGAGGCTCTAGCCCCTTCCAGAGCTGAGATATCGAAACTCAAAAATTCGGGCCGGAAAAAAAAAACGACAGTGGTACCCCTTACGTTTTTTTTTTTTGGGCGAAAAATTAAGTTTCTCCAATATTTCCAAAACTCTGGATTCTCATAGAGGGCCATGAGACTTAGACCTGAGTGCAAAAATGGAGGCTCTAGCCCCTTCCAGAGCTGAGATATCGAAACTCAAAAATTCGGCCCGAAAAAAAAACGACAGTGGTACCCCTTTCGTTTTTTTTTTCGGGCGAAAAATTAAGTTTCTCCAATCTTTCCAAAACTCTAGATTCTCATAGAGGGCCATGAGACTTAGACCTGAGTGCAAAAATGGAGGCTCTAGCCCCTTCCAGAGCTGAGATATCGAAACTCAAAAATTCGGCCCGAAAAAAAAAAACGACAGTGGTACCCCTTACGTTTTTTTTTTTCGGGCGAAAAATTAAGTTTCTCCAATCTTCCCAAAACTCTGGACTCTGATAGAGGGCCATGAGACTTAGACCTGAGTGCAAAAATGGAGGCTCTAGCCCCTTCCAGAGCTGAGATATCGAAACTCAAAAATTCAGCCCGAAAAAAAAACGACAGTGGTACCCCTTTGGTTTTTTTTTTCGGGCGAAAAATTAAGTTTCTCCAATATTTCCAAAACTCTGGATTCTCATAGAGGGTCATGAGACTTAGACCTGAGTGCAAAAATGGAGGCTCTAGCCCCTTCCAGAGCTGAGATAGCGAAACTCAAAAATTCGGCCCGAAAAAAAAAACGACAGTGGTACCCCTTATGTTTTTTTTTTTCGGGCGAAAAATTAAGTTTCTCCAATCTTCTCAAAACTCTGGATTCTGATAGAGGGCCATGAGACTTAGATCTGAGTGCAAAAATGGAGGCTCTAGCCCCTTCCAAAGCGGAGATAGCGAAACTCAAAAATTCGGCCCGAAAAAAAAACGACAGTGGTACCCCTTATGTTTTTTTTTTCGGGCGAAAAATTAAGTTTCTCCAATCTTCTCAAAACTCTGGATTCTGATAGAGGGCCATGAGACTTAGACCTGAGTGCAAAAATGGAGGCTCTAGCCCCTTCCAAAGCGGAGATATCGAAACTCAAAAATTCGGCCCGAAAAAAAAAAACGACAGTGGTACCCCTTACGTTTTTTTTTTGGGCGAAAAATTAAGTTTCTCCAATCTTCTCAAAACTCTTGATTCTGATAGAGGGCCATGAGACTTAGACCTGAGTGCAAAAATGGAAGCTCTAGCCCCTTCCAGAGCTGAGATATCGAAACTCAAAAATTCGGGCCGGAAAAAAAAACGACAGTGGTACCCCTTACGTTTTTTTTTTTGGGCGAAAAATTAAGTTTCTCCAATCTTCCCAAAACTCTGGATTCTGATAGAGGGCAATGAGACTTAGACCTGAGTGCAAAAATGGAGGTTCTAGCCCATTCCAGAGCTGAGATATCGAAACTCAAAAATTCGGCCCGAAAAAAAAACGACAGTGGTACCCCTTACGTTTTTTTTTTCGGGCGAAAAATTAAGTTTCTCCAATCTTCCCAAAACTTTAGATTCTGATTGAGGGCCATGAGACTTAGACCTGAGTGCAAAAATGGAGGCTCTAGCCCCTTTCAGAGCTGAGATATCGAAACTCAAAAATTCGTCCCGAAAAAAAAAACGACAGTGGTACCCCTTATGTTTTTTTTTTTCGGGTGAAAAATTAAGTTTCTCCAATCTTCTCAAAACTCTGGATTCTGATAGAGGGCCATGAGACTTAGATCTGAGAGCAAAAATGGAGGCTCTAGCCCCTTCCAGACCTGAAATATCGAAACTCAAAAATTCGGCCCAAAAAAAAAACAACAACAGTGGTACCCCTTACGTTTTTTTTTTTTCGGGCGAAAAATTAAGTTTCTCCAATCTTCCCAAAACTCTGGATTCTGATAGAGGGCCATGATACTTAGACCTGAGTGCAAAAATGGAGGTTCTAGCCCATTCCAGAGCTGAGATATCGAAACTCAAAAATTCGTCCCGAAAAAAAAAACGACAGTGGTACCCCTTATGTTTTTTTTTTCGGGTGAAAAATTAAGTTTCTCCAATCTTCTCAAAACTCTGGATTCTGATAGAGGGCCATGAGACTTAGATCTGAGAGCAAAAATGGAGGCTCTAGCCCCTTCCAGACCTGAAATATCGAAACTCAAAAATTCGGCCCAAAAAAAAAACAACAACAGTGGTACCCCTTACGTTTTTTTTTTTTCGGGCGAAAAATTAAGTTTCTCCAATCTTCCCAAAACTCTGGATTCTGATAGAGGGCCATGATACTTAGACCTGAGTGCAAAAATGGAGGTTCTAGCCCATTCCAGAGCTGAGATATCGAAACTCAAAAATTCGGCCCGAAAAAAAAAACGACAGTGGTACCTCTTACGTTTTTTTTTTTCGGGCGAAAAGTTTCTCCAATCTTCCCCAAACTCTGGATTCTGATAGAGGGCCATGAGACTTAGACCTGAGTGCAAAAATGGAGGTTCTAGCCTCTTCCAGAGCTGAGATATCGAAAATCAAAAATTCGGCCCGAAAAAAAAAACGACAGTGGTACGCCTTACGGTTTTTTTTTTTCGGGCGAAAAATTAAGTTTCTCCAATCTTCCCAAAACTCTGGATTCTGATAGAGGGCCATGAGACTTAGACCTGAGTGCAAAAATGGAGGCTCTAGCCCCTTCCAGAGCTGAGATATCAAAACTCAAAAATTCGGCCCGAAAAAAAAACGACAGTGGTACCCCTTTCGGTTTTTTTTTCCGGGCGAAAAATTAAGTTTCTCCAATCTTTCCAAAACTCTGGATTCTCATAGAGGGCCATGAGACTTAGACCTGAGTGCAAAATGGAGGCTCTAGCCCCTTTCAGAGCTGAGATATCGAAACTCAAAAATTCGGCCCGAAAAAAACCCCCACAGTGGTACCCCTTACGTTTTTTTTTTTTCGGGCGAAAAATTACGTTTCTCCAATCTTCCCAAAACTCTGGATTCTGACAGAGGGCCATGAGACTTAGACCTGAGTGCAAAAATGGAGGCTCTAGCCCCTTCCAGAGCTGAGATATCGAAACTCAAAAAATCGGCCCGAAAAAAAAAACGACAGTGGTACCCCTTACGTTTTTTTTTTTTCAGGCGAAAAATTAAGTTTCTCCAATCTTCTCAAAACTCTGGATTCTGACAGAGGGCCATGAGACTTAGACCTGAGTGCAAAAATGGAGGCTCTAGCCCCTTCCAGAGCTGAGATATCGAAACTCAAAAATTCGGCCCGAAAGAAAAACGACAGTGGTACCCCTTACGTTTTTTTTTTCGGGCGAAAAATTACGTTTCTCCAATCTTCGCAAAACTCTGGATTCTGATAGAGGGCCATGAGACTTAGACCTGAGTGCAAAATGGAGGCTCTAGCCCCTTCCAGAGCTGAGATATCGAAACTCAAAAATTCGGCCCGAAAAAAAAACGACAGTGGTACCCCTTACGGTTTTTTTTTTCGGGCGAAAAATTAAGTTTCTCCAATCTTCCCAAAACTCTGGATTCTGATAGAGGGCCATGAGACTTAGACCTGAGTGCAAAAATGGAGGCTCTAGCCCCTTCCAGAGCTGAGATATCAAAACTCAAAAATTCGGCCCGAAAAAAAAACGACAGTGGTACCCCTTTCGGTTTTTTTTTCCGGGCGAAAAATTAAGTTTCTCCAATCTTTCCAAAACTCTGGATTCTCATAGAGGGCCATGAGACTTAGACCTGAGTGCAAAATGGAGGCTCTAGCCCCTTTCAGAGCTGAGATATCGAAACTCAAAAATTCGGCCCGAAAAAAACCCCCACAGTGGTACCCCTTACGTTTTTTTTTTTTCGGGCGAAAAATTACGTTTCTCCAATCTTCCCAAAACTCTGGATTCTGACAGAGGGCCATGAGACTTAGACCTGAGTGCAAAAATGGAGGCTCTAGCCCCTTCCAGAGCTGAGATATCGAAACTCAAAAAATCGGCCCGAAAAAAAAAACGACAGTGGTACCCCTTACGTTTTTTTTTTTTCAGGCGAAAAATTAAGTTTCTCCAATCTTCTCAAAACTCTGGATTCTGACAGAGGGCCATGAGACTTAGACCTGAGTGCAAAAATGGAGGCTCTAGCCCCTTCCAGAGCTGAGATATCGAAACTCAAAAATTCGGCCCGAAAGAAAAACGACAGTGGTACCCCTTACGTTTTTTTTTTCGGGCGAAAAATTACGTTTCTCCAATCTTCGCAAAACTCTGGATTCTGATAGAGGGCCATGAGACTTAGACCTGAGTGCAAAATGGAGGCTCTAGCCCCTTCCAGAGCTGAGATATCGAAACTCAAAAATTCGGCCCGAAAAAAAAACGACAGTGGTACCCCTTACGTTTTTTTTTTCGGGCGAAAAATTAAGTTTCTCCAATCTTCCCCAAACTCTGGATTCTGATAGAGGGCCATGAGACTTAGACCTGAGTGCAAAAATGGAGGTTCTAGCCCATTCCAGAGCTGAGATATCGAAACTCAAAAATTCGGCCCGAAAAAAAAACGACAGTGGTACCCCTTACGTTTTTTTTTTCGGGCGAAAAATTAAGTTTCTCCAATCTTCCCCAAACTCTGGATTCTGATAGAGGGCCATAAGACTTAGACCTGAGTGCAAAAATGGAGGTTCTAGCTCCTTCCAGAGCTGGGATATCGAAACTCAAAAATTCGGCCCGAAAAAAAAAACGACAGTGGTACCCCTTACGGTTTTTTTTTTCGGGCGAAAAATTAAGTTTCTCCAATCTTCCCAAAACTCTGGATTCTGATAGAGGGCCATGAGACTTAGACCTGAGTGCAAAAATGGAGGCTCTAGCCCCTACCAGAGCTGAGATATCAAAACTCAAAAATTCGGCCCGAAAAAAAAACGACAGTGGTACCCCTTTCGTTTTTTTTTTCGGGCGAAAAATTAAGTTTCTCCAATCTTCTCAAAACTCTTGATTCTGATAGAGGGCCATGAGACTTAGACCTGAGTGCAAAAATGGAAGCTCTAGCCCCTTCCAGAGCTGAGATATCGAAACTCAAAAATTCGGGCCGGAAAAAAAAAACGACAGTGGTACCCCTTACGTTTTTTTTTTTTGGGCGAAAAATTAAGTTTCTCCAATCTTCCCAAAACTCTGGATTCTGATAGAGGGCAATGAGACTTAGACCTGAGTGCAAAAATGGAGGTTCTAGCCCATTCCAGAGCTGAGATATCGAAACTCAAAAATTCGGCCCGAAAAAAAAAACGACAGTGGTACCCCTTACGTTTTTTTTTTTCGGGCGAAAAATTACGTTTCTCCAATCTTCCCCAAACTCTGGATTCTGATAGAGGGCCATGAGACTTAGACCTGAGTGCAAAAATGGAGGTTCTAGCCCCTTCCAGAGCTGAGATATCGAAACTCAAAAATTCGGCCCGAAAAAAAAACGACAGTGGTACCCCTTACGTTTTTTTTTTCGGGCGAAAAATTAAGTTTCTCCAATCTTCCCAAAACTCTGGATTCTGATAGAGGGCCATGAGACTTAGACCTGAGTGCAAAAATGGAGGCTCTAGCCCCTTCCAGAGCTGAGATATCAAAACTCAAAAATTCGGCCCGAAAAAAAAACGACAGTGGTACCCCTTTCGTTTTTTTTTTCGGGCGAAAAATTAAGTTTCTCCAATCTTCCCCAAACTCTGGATTCTCATAGAGGGCCATGAGACTTAGACCTGAGTGCAAAAATGGAGGCTCTAGCCCCTTCCAGAGCTGAGATATCGAAACTCAAAAATTCGGCCCGAAAGAAAAAACGACAGTGGTACCCCTTTCGGTTTTTTTTTCCGGGCGAAAAATTAAGTTTCTCCAATCTTTCCAAGCTGAGCTTTCCAAGCTGAGCTGAGATATCGAAACTCAAAAATTCAGCCCGAAAAAAAAACGACAGTGGTACCCCTTTGGGTTTTTTTTTCGGGCGAAAAATTAAGTTTCTCCAATATTTCCAAAACTCTGGATTCTCATAGAGGGCCATGAGACTTAGACCTGAGTGCAAAAATGGAGGCTCTAGCCCCTTCCAGAGCTGAGATAGCGAAACTCAAAAATTCGGCCCGAAAAAAAAACGACAGTGGTACCCCTTATGTTTTTTTTTTTCGGGCGAAAAATTAAGTTTCTCCAATCTTCTCAAAACTCTGGATTCTGATAGAGGGCCATGAGACTTAGATCTGAGTGCAAAAATGGAGGCTCTAGCCCCTTCCAAAGCGGAGATAGCGAAACTCAAAAATTCGGCCCGAAAAAAAAACGACAGTGGTACCCCTTATGGTTTTTTTTTTCGGGCGAAAAATTAAGTTTCTCCAATCTTCTCAAAACTCTGGATTCTGATAGAGGGCCATGAGACTTAGACCTGAGTGCAAAAATGGAGGCTCTAGCCCCTTCCAAAGCGGAGATATCGAAACTCAAAAATTCGGCCCGAAAAAAAAAAACGACAGTGGTACCCCTTACGTTTTTTTTTTTTGGGCGAAAAATTAAGTTTCTCCAATCTTCTCAAAACTCTTGATTCTGATAGAGGGCCATGAGACTTAGACCTGAGTGCAAAAATGGAAGCTCTAGCCCCTTCCAGAGCTGAGATATCAAAACTCAAAAATTCGGCCCGAAAAAAAAACGACAGTGGTACCCCTTTCGGTTTTTTTTTCCGGGCGAAAAATTAAGTTTCTCCAATCTTTCCAAAACTCTGGATTCTCATAGAGGGCCATGAGACTTAGACCTGAGTGCAAAATGGAGGCTCTAGCCCCTTTCAGAGCTGAGATATCGAAACTCAAAAATTCGGCCCGAAAAAAACCCCCACAGTGGTACCCCTTACGTTTTTTTTTTTTCGGGCGAAAAATTACGTTTCTCCAATCTTCCCAAAACTCTGGATTCTGACAGAGGGCCATGAGACTTAGACCTGAGTGCAAAAATGGAGGCTCTAGCCCCTTCCAGAGCTGAGATATCGAAACTCAAAAAATCGGCCCGAAAAAAAAAACGACAGTGGTACCCCTTACGTTTTTTTTTTTTCAGGCGAAAAATTAAGTTTCTCCAATCTTCTCAAAACTCTGGATTCTGACCGAGGGCCATGAGACTTAGACCTGAGTGCAAAAATGGAGGCTCTAGCCCCTTCCAGAGCTGAGATATCGAAACTCAAAAATTCGGCCCGAAAGAAAAACGACAGTGGTACCCCTTACGTTTTTTTTTTCGGGCGAAAAATTACGTTTCTCCAATCTTCGCAAAACTCTGGATTCTGATAGAGGGCCATGAGACTTAGACCTGAGTGCAAAATGGAGGCTCTAGCCCCTTCCAGAGCTGAGATATCGAAACTCAAAAATTCGGCCCGAAAAAAAAACGACAGTGGTACCCCTTACGTTTTTTTTTTCGGGCGAAAAATTAAGTTTCTCCAATCTTCCCCAAACTCTGGATTCTGATAGAGGGCCATGAGACTTAGACCTGAGTGCAAAAATGGAGGTTCTAGCCCATTCCAGAGCTGAGATATCGAAACTCAAAAATTCGGCCCGAAAAAAAAACGACAGTGGTACCCCTTACGTTTTTTTTTTCGGGCGAAAAATTAAGTTTCTCCAATCTTCCCCAAACTCTGGATTCTGATAGAGGGCCATAAGACTTAGACCTGAGTGCAAAAATGGAGGTTCTAGCTCCTTCCAGAGCTGGGATATCGAAACTCAAAAATTCGGCCCGAAAAAAAAAAACGACAGTGGTACCCCTTACGGTTTTTTTTTTCGGGCGAAAAATTAAGTTTCTCCAATCTTCCCAAAACTCTGGATTCTGATAGAGGGCCATGAGACTTAGACCTGAGTGCAAAAATGGAGGCTCTAGCCCCTACCAGAGCTGAGATATCAAAACTCAAAAATTCGGCCCGAAAAAAAAACGACAGTGGTACCCCTTACGTTTTTTTTTTCGGGCGAAAAATTACGTTTCTCCAATCTTCCCCAAACTCTGGATTCTGATAGAGGGCCATGAGACTTAGACCTGAGTGCAAAAATGGAGGTTCTAGCCCCTTCCAGAGCTGAGATATCGAAACTCAAAAATTCGGCCCGAAAAAAAAACGACAGTGGTACCCCTTACGTTTTTTTTTTCGGGCGAAAAATTAAGTTTCTCCAATCTTCCCAAAACTCTGGATTCTGATAGAGGGCCATGAGACTTAGACCTGAGTGCAAAAATGGAGGCTCTAGCCCCTTCCAGAGCTGAGATATCAAAACTCAAAAATTCGGCCCGAAAAAAAAACGACAGTGGTACCCCTTTCGTTTTTTTTTTCGGGCGAAAAATTAAGTTTCTCCAATCTTCCCCAAACTCTGGATTCTGATAGAGGGCCATGAGACTTAGACCTGAGTGCAAAAATTGAGGTTCTAGCCCATTCCAGAGCTGAGATATCGAAACTCAAAAATTCGGCCCGAAAAAAAAACGACAGTGGTACCCCTTACGTTTTTTTTTTCGGGCGAAAAATTAAGTTTCTCCAATCTTCCCCAAACTCTGGATTCTGATAGAGGGCCATAAGACTTAGACCTGAGTGCAAAAATGGAGGTTCTAGCTCCTTCCAGAGCTGGGATATCGAAACTCAAAAATTCGGCCCGAAAAAAAAAAAACGACAGTGGTACCCCTTACGGTTTTTTTTTTCGGGCGAAAAATTAAGTTTCTCCAATCTTCCCAAAACTCTGGATTCTGATAGAGGGCCATGAGACTTAGACCTGAGTGCAAAAATGGAGGCTCTAGCCCCTACCAGAGCTGAGATATCAAAACTCAAAAATTCGGCCCGAAAAAAAAACGACAGTGGTACCCCTTTCGTTTTTTTTTTCGGGCGAAAAATTAAGTTTCTCCAATCTTCTCAAAACTCTTGATTCTGATAGAGGGCCATGAGACTTAGACCTGAGTGCAAAAATGGAAGCTCTAGCCCCTTCCAGAGCTGAGATATCGAAACTCAAAAATTCGGGCCGGAAAAAAAAAACGACAGTGGTACCCCTTACGTTTTTTTTTTTTGGGCGAAAAATTAAGTTTCTCCAATCTTCCCAAAACTCTGGATTCTGATAGAGGGCAATGAGACTTAGACCTGAGTGCAAAAATGGAGGTTCTAGCCCATTCCAGAGCTGAGATATCGAAACTCAAAAATTCGGCCCGAAAAAAAAAACGACAGTGGTACCCCTTACGTTTTTTTTTTCGGGCAAAAAATTACGTTTCTCCAATCTTCCCCAAACTCTGGATTCTGATAGAGGGCCATGAGACTAAGACCTGAGTGCAAAAATGGAGGTTCTAGCCCCTTCCAGAGCTGAGATATCGAAACTCAAAAATTCGGCCCGAAAAAAAAACGACAGTGGTACCCCTTACGTTTTTTTTTTTCGGGCGAAAAATTAAGTTTCTCCAATCTTCCCAAAACTCTGGATTCTGATAGAGGGCCATGAGACTTAGACCTGAGTGCAAAAATGGAGGCTCTAGCCCCTTCCAGAGCTGAGATATCAAAACTCAAAAATTCGGCCCGAAAAAAAAACGACAGTGGTACCCCTTTCGTTTTTTTTTTCGGGCGAAAAATTAAGTTTCTCCAATCTTTCCAAAACTCTGGATTCTCATAGAGGGCCATGAGACTTAGACCTGAGTGCAAAAATGGAGGCTCTAGCCCCTTCCAGAGCTGAGATATCGAAACTCAAAAATTCGGCCCGAAAAAAAAAACGACAGTGGTACCCCTTACGTTTTTTTTTTTCGGGCGAAAAATTAAGTTTCTCCAATCTTCCCAAAACTCTGGACTCTGATAGAGGGCCATGAGACTTAGACCTGAGTGCAAAAATGGAGGCTCTAGCCCCTTCCAGAGCTGAGATATCGAAACTCAAAAATTCAGCCCGAAAAAAAAACGACAGTGGTACCCCTTTGGGTTTTTTTTTCGGGCGAAAAATTAAGTTTCTCCAATATTTCCAAAACTCTGGATTCTCATAGAGGGCCATGAGACTTAGACCTGAGTGCAAAAATGGAGGCTCTAGCCCCTTCCAGAGCTGAGATAGCGAAACTCAAAAATTCGGCCCGAAAAAAAAACGACAGTGGTACCCCTTATGTTTTTTTTTTCGGGCGAAAAATTAAGTTTCTCCAATCTTCTCAAAACTCTGGATTCTGATAGAGGGCCATGAGACTTAGATCTGAGTGCAAAAATGGAGGCTCTAGCCCCTTCCAAAGCGGAGATAGCGAAACTCAAAAATTCGGCCCGAAAAAAAAACGACAGTGGTACCCCTTATGGTTTTTTTTTTCGGGCGAAAAATTAAGTTTCTCCAATCTTCTCAAAACTCTGGATTCTGATAGAGGGCCATGAGACTTAGATCTGAGTGCAAAAATGGAGGCTCTAGCCCCTTCCAAAGCGGAGATATCGAAACTCAAAAATTCGGCCCGAAAAAAAAAAACGACAGTGGTACCCCTTACGTTTTTTTTTTTTGGGCGAAAAATTAAGTTTCTCCAATCTTCTCAAAACTCTTGATTCTGATAGAGGGCCATGAGACTTAGACCTGAGTGCAAAAATGGAAGCTCTAGCCCCTTCCAGAGCTGAGATATTGAAACTCAAAAATTCGGCCCGAAAAAAAAAACGACAGTGGTACCCCTTACGTTTTTTTTTTCGGGCGAAAAATTAAGTTTCTCCAATCTTCCCAAAACTCTGGACTCTGATAGAGGGCCATGAGACTTATACCTGAGTGCAAAAATTGAGACTCTAGCCCCTTCCAGAGCTGAGATATCGAAACTCAAAAATTCGGGCCGAAAAAAAAAACGACAGTGGTACCCCTTACGTTTTTTTTTTTCGGGCGAAAAATTAAGTTTCTCCAATCTTCCCAAAACTCTGGATTCTGATAGAGGGCCATGAGACTTAGACCTGAGTGCAAAAATTGAGGCTCTAGCCCCTTCCAGAGCTGAGATATCGAAACTCAAAAATTCGGCCCGAAAGAAAAACGACAGTGGTACCCCTTACGTTTTTTTTTTTCGGGCGAAAAATTACATTTCTCCAATCTTCGCAAAACTCTGGATTCTGACAGAGGGCCATGAGACTTAGACCTGAGTGCAAAAATGGAGGCTCTAGCCCCTTCCAGAGCTGAGATATCGAAACTCAAAAATTCGGCCCGAAAGAAAAACGACAGTGGTACCCCTTACGTTTTTTTTTTCGGGCGAAAAATTACGTTTCTCCAATCTTCGCAAAACTCTGGATTCTGATAGAGGGCCATGAGACTTAGACCTGAGTGCAAAATGGAGGCTCTAGCCCCTTCCAGAGCTGAGATATCGAAACTCAAAAATTCGGCCCGAAAAAAAAAACGACAGTGGTACCCCTTACGTTTTTTTTTTCGGGCGAAAAATTAAGTTTCTCCAATCTTCCCCAAACTCTGGATTCTGATAGAGGGCCATGAGACTTAGACCTGAGTGCAAAAATGGAGGCTCTAGCCCCTTCCAGAGCTGAGATATCAAAACTCAAAAATTTGGCCCGAAAAAAAAACGACAGTGGTACCCCTTACGGTTTTTTTTTTTCGGGCGAAAAATTAAGTTTCTCCAATCTTCCCAAAACTCTGGATTCTGATAGAGGGCCATGAGACTTAGACCTGAGTGCAAAAATGGAGGCTCTAGCCCCTTTCAGAGCTGAGATATCAAAACTCAAAAATTCGGCCCGAAAAAAAAACGACAGTGGTACCCCTTACGTTTTTTTTTTTGGGCGAAAAATTAAGTTTCTCCAATCTTCTCAAAACTCTTGATTCTGATAGAGGGCCATGAGACTTAGACCTGAGTGCAAAAATGGAAGCTCTAGCCCCTTCTAGAGCTGAGATATCGAAACTCAAAAATTCGGCCCGAAAAAAAAACCGACAGTGGTACCCCTTATGTTTTTTTTTTTCGGGCGAAAAATTAAGTTTCTCCAATCTTCTCAAAACTCTGGATTCTGATAGAGGGCCATGAGACTTAGACCTGAGTGCAAAAATGGAGGCTCTAGCCCCTTCCAGAGCTGAGATATCAAAACTCAAAAATTTGGCCCGAAAAAAAAAACGACAGTGGTACCCCTTACGTTTTTTTTTTTGGGCGAAAAATTAAGTTTCTCCAATCTTCTCAAAACTCTTGATTCTGATAGAGGGCCATGAGACTTAGACCTGACTGCAAAAATGGAAGCTCTAGCCCCTTCTAGAGCTGAGATATCGAAACTCAAAAATTTGGCCCGAAAAAAAAACGACAGTGGTACCCCTTACGGTTTTTTTTTTCGGGCGAAAAATTAAGTTTCTCCAATCTTCCCAAAACTCTGGATTCTGATAGAGGGCCATGAGACTTAGACCTGAGTGCAAAAATGGAGGCTCTAGCCCCTTCCAGAGCTGAGATATCAAAACTCAAAAATTTGGCCCGAAAAAAAAACGACAGTGGTACCCCTTTCGTTTTTTTTTTTGGCCGAAAAATTAAGTTTCTCCAATCTTTCCAAAACTCTGGATTCTCATAGAGGGCCATGAGACTTAGACCTGAGTGCAAAAATGGAGGCTCTAGCCCCTTCCAGAGCTGAGATATCGAAACTCAAAAATTCGGCCCGAAAAAAAAACGACAGTGGTACCCCTTACGTTTTTTTTTTTTGGGCGAAAAATTAAGTTTCTCCAATCTTCCCAAAACTCTGGACTCTGATAGAGGGCCATGAGACTTAGACCTGAGTGCAAAAATGGAGGCTCTAGCCCCTTCCAGAGCTGAGATATCGAAACTCAAAAATTCGGCCCGAAAAAAAAAACGACAGTGGTACCCCTTACGTTTTTTTTTTTTTTCGGGCGAAAAATTAAGTTTCTCCAATCTTCCCAAAACTATGGATTCTGATAGAGGGCCATGAGACTTACACCTGAGTGCAAAAATGGAGGCTCTAGCCCCTTCCAGAGCTGAGATATCGAAACTCAAAAATTCGGCCCGAAAAAAAAACGACAGTGGTACCCCTTACGTTTTTTTTTTCGGGTGAAAAATTAAGTTTCTCCAATCTTCCCAAAACTCTGGATTCTGATAGAGGGCCATGAGACTTAGACCTGAGTGCAAAAATGGAGGCTCTAGCCCCTTCCAGAGCTGAGATATCGAAACTCAAAAATTCGGCCCGAAAGAAAAACGACAGTGGTACCCCTTAGGTTTTTTTTTTTCGGGCGAAAAATTAAGTTTCTCCAATCTTCCCAAAACTCTGGATTCTGATAGAGGGCCATGAGACTTAGACCTGAGTGCAAAAATGGAGGCTCTAGCCCCTTCCAGAGCTGAGATATCAAAACTCAAAAATTCGGCCCGAAAAAAAAACGACAGTGGTACCCCTTTGGTTTTTTTTTTCGGGCGAAAATTTTAAGTTTCTCCAATATTTCCAAAACTCTGGATTCTCATAGAGGGCCATGAGACTTAGACCTGAGTGCAAAAATGGAGGCTCTAGCCCCTTCCAGAGCTGAGATAGCGAAACTCAAAAATTCGGCCCGAAAAAAAAACGACAGTGGTACCCCTTATGTTTTTTTTTTTCGGGCGAAAAATTAAGTTTCTCCAATCTTCTCAAAACTCTGGATTCTGATAGAGGGCCATGAGACTTAGATCTGAGTGCAAAAATGGAGGCTCTAGCCCCTTCCAAAGCGGAGATAGCGAAACTCAAAAATTCGGCCCGAAAAAAAAACGACAGTGGTACCCCTTATGTTTTTTTTTTTTCGGGCGAAAAATTAAGTTTCTCCAATCTTCTCAAAACTCTGGATTCTGATAGAGGGCCATGAGACTTAGACCTGAGTGCAAAAATGGAGGCTCTAGCCCCTTCCAAAGCGGAGATATCGAAACTCAAAAATTCGGCCCGAAAAAAAAAAACGACAGTGGTACCCCTTACGTTTTTTTTTTTGGGCGAAAAATTAAGTTTCTCCAATCTTCTCAAAACTCTTGATTCTGATAGAGGGCCATGAGACTTAGACCTGAGTGCAAAAATGGAAGCTCTAGCCCCTTCCAGAGCTGAGATATCGAAACTCAAAAATTCGGCCCGAAAAAAAAAAACGACAGTGGTACCCCTTACGTTTTTTTTTTCGGGCGAAAAATTAAGTTTCTCCAATCTTCCCAAAACTCTGGACTCTGATAGAGGGCCATGAGACTTATACCTGAGTGCAAAAATTGAGACTCTAGCCCCTTCCAGAGCTGAGATATCGAAACTCAAAAATTCGGGCCGAAAAAAAAAACGACAGTGGTACCCCTTACGTTTTTTTTTTTCGGGCGAAAAATTAAGTTTCTCCAATCTTCCCAAAACTCTGGATTCTGATAGAGGGCCATGAGACTTAGACCTGAGTGCAAAAATTGAGGCTCTAGCCCCTTCCAGAGCTGAGATAGCGAAACTCAAAAATTCGGCCCGAAAGAAAAACGACAGTGGTACCCCTTACGTTTTTTTTTTTCGGGCGAAAAATTACATTTCTCCAATCTTCGCAAAACTCTGGATTCTGACAGAGGGCCATGAGACTTAGACCTGAGTGCAAAAATGGAGGCTCTAGCCCCTTCCAGAGCTGAGATATCGAAACTCAAAAATTCGGCCCGAAAGAAAAACGACAGTGGTACCCCTTACGTTTTTTTTTTTCGGGCGAAAAATTACGTTTCTCCAATCTTCGCAAAACTCTGGATTCTGATAGAGGGCCATGAGACTTAGACCTGAGTGCAAAATGGAGGCTCTAGCCCCTTCCAGAGCTGAGATATCGAAACTCAAAAATTCGGCCCGAAAAAAAAAACGACAGTGGTACCCCTTACGTTTTTTTTTTTCGGGCGAAAGATTAAGTTTCTCCAATCTTCCCCAAACTCTGGATTCTGATAGAGGGCCATGAGACTTAGACCTGAGTGCAAAAATGGAGGCTCTAGCCCCTTCCAGAGCTGAGATATCAAAACTCAAAAATTTGGCCCGAAAAAAAAACGACAGTGGTACCCCTTACGGTTTTTTTTTTTCGGGCGAAAAATTAAGTTTCTCCAATCTTCCCAAAACTCTGGATTCTGATAGAGGGCCATGAGACTTAGACCTGAGTGCAAAAATGGAGGCTCTAGCCCCTTTCAGAGCTGAGATATCAAAACTCAAAAATTCGGCCCGAAAAAAAAACGACAGTGGTACCCCTTACGTTTTTTTTTTTGGGCGAAAAATTAAGTTTCTCCAATCTTCTCAAAACTCTTGATTCTGATAGAGGGCCATGAGACTTAGACCTGAGTGCAAAAATGGAAGCTCTAGCCCCTTCTAGAGCTGAGATATCGAAACTCAAAAATTCGGCCCGAAAAAAAAAACGACAGTGGTACCCCTTATGTTTTTTTTTTTCGGGCGAAAAATTAAGTTTCTCCAATCTTCTCAAAACTCTGGATTCTGATAGAGGGCCATGAGACTTAGACCTGAGTGCAAAAATGGAGGCTCTAGCCCCTTCCAGAGCTGAGATATCAAAACTCAAAAATTTGGCCCGAAAAAAAAACGACAGTGGTACCTCTTACGTTTTTTTTTTTGGGCGAAAAATTAAGTTTCTCCAATCTTCTCAAAACTCTTGATTCTGATAGAGGGCCATGAGACTTAGACCTGAGTGCAAAAATGGAAGCTCTAGCCCCTTCTAGAGCTGAGATATCGAAACTCAAAAATTTGGCCCGAAAAAAAAACGACAGTGGTACCCCTTACGGTTTTTTTTTTCGGGCGAAAAATTAAGTTTCTCCAATCTTCCCAAAACTCTGGATTCTGATAGAGGGCCATGAGACTTAGACCTGAGTGCAAAAATGGAGGCTCTAGCCCCTTCCAGAGCTGAGATATCAAAACTCAAAAATTTGGCCCGAAAAAAAAACGACAGTGGTACCCCTTTCGTTTTTTTTTTTGGCCGAAAAATTAAGTTTCTCCAATCTTTCCAAAACTCTGGATTCTCATAGAGGGCCATGAGACTTAGACCTGAGTGCAAAAATGGAGGCTCTAGCCCCTTCCAGAGCTGAGATATCGAAACTCAAAAATTCGGCCCGAAAAAAAAACGACAGTGGTACCCCTTACGTTTTTTTTTTTTGGGCGAAAAATTAAGTTTCTCCAATCTTCCCAAAACTCTGGACTCTGATAGAGGGCCATGAGACTTAGACCTGAGTGCAAAAATGGAGGCTCTAGCCCCTTCCAGAGCTGAGATATCGAAACTCAAAAATTCGGCCCGAAAAAAAAACGACAGTGGTACCCCTTACGTTTTTTTTTTTTTCGGGCGAAAAATTAAGTTTCTTCAATCTTCCCAAAACTATGGATTCTGATAGAGGGCCATGAGACTTACACCTGAGTGCAAAAATGGAGGCTCTAGCCCCTTCCAGAGCTGAGATATCGAAACTCAAAAATTCGGCCCGAAAAAAAAACGACAGTGGTACCCCTTACGTTTTTTTTTTCGGGTGAAAAATTAAGTTTCTCCAATCTTCCCAAAACTCTGGATTCTGATAGAGGGCCATGAGACTTAGACCTGAGTGCAAAAATGGAGGCTCTAGCCCCTTCCAGAGCTGAGATATCGAAACTCAAAAATTCGGCCCGAAAGAAAAACGACAGTGGTACCCCTTACGTTTTTTTTTTTCGGGCGAAAAATTAAGTTTCTCCAATCTTCCCAAAACTCTGGATTCTGATAGAGGGCCATGAGACTTAGACCTGAGTGCAAAAATGGAGGCTCTAGCCCCTTCCAGAGCTGAGATATCAAAACTCAAAAATTCGGCCCGAAAAAAAAACGACAGTGGTACCCCTTTGGTTTTTTTTTTCGGGCGAAAATTTTAAGTTTCTCCAATATTTCCAAAACTCTGGATTCTCATAGAGGGCCATGAGACTTAGACCTGAGTGCAAAAATGGAGGCTCTAGCCCCTTCCAGAGCTGAGATATCGAAACTCAAAAATTCGGCCCGAAAAAAAAACGACAGTGGTACCCCTTATGTTTTTTTTTTTCGGGCGAAAAATTAAGTTTCTCCAATCTTCTCAAAACTCTGGATTCTGATAGAGGGCCATGAGACTTAGATCTGAGTGCAAAAATGGAGGCTCTAGCCCCTTCCAAAGCGGAGATAGCGAAACTCAAAAATTCGGCCCGAAAAAAAAACGACAGTGGTACCCCTTATGTTTTTTTTTTTCGGGCGAAAAATTAAGTTTCTCCAATCTTCTCAAAACTCTGGATTCTGATAGAGGGCCATGAGACTTAGACCTGAGTGCAAAAATGGAGGCTCTAGCCCCTTCCAAAGCGGAGATATCGAAACTCAAAAATTCGGCCCGAAAAAAAAAACGACAGTGGTACCCCTTACGTTTTTTTTTTTGGGCGAAAAATTAAGTTTCTCCAATCTTCTCAAAACTCTTGATTCTGATAGAGGGCCATGAGACTTAGACCTGAGTGCAAAAATGGAAGCTCTAGCCCCTTCCAGAGCTGAGATATCGAAACTCAAAAATTCGGCCCGAAAAAAAAAACGACAGTGGTACCCCTTACGTTTTTTTTTTCGGGCGAAAAATTAAGTTTCTCCAATCTTCCCCAAACTCTGGATTCTGATAGAGGACCATGAGACTTAGACCTGAGTGCAAAAATGGAGGTTCTAGCCCCTTCCAGAGCTGAGATATCGAAACTCAAAAATTCGGCCCGAAAAAAAAAACGACAGTGGTACCCCTTACGTTTTTTTTTTCGGGCGAAAAATTAAGTTTCTCCAATCTTCCCAAAACTCTGGACTCTGATAGAGGGCCATGAGACTTAGACCTGAGTGCAAAAATGGAGGCTCTAGCCCCTTCCAAAGCGGAGATATCGAAACTCAAAAATTCGGCCCGAAAAAAAAAAACGACAGTGGTACCCCTTACGTTTTTTTTTTTGGGCGAAAAATTAAGTTTCTCCAATCTTCTCAAAACTCTTGATTCTGATAGAGGGCCATGAGACTTAGACCTGAGTGCAAAAATGGAAGCTCTAGCCCCTTCCAGAGCTGAGATATCGAAACTCAAAAATTCGGCCCGAAAAAAAAAACGACAGTGGTACCCCTTACGTTTTTTTTTTCGGGCGAAAAATTAAGTTTCTCCAATCTTCCCCAAACTCTGGATTCTGATAGAGGACCATGAGACTTAGACCTGAGTGCAAAAATGGAGGTTCTAGCCCCTTCCAGAGCTGAGATATCGAAACTCAAAAATTCGGCCCGAAAAAAAAAACGACAGTGGTACCCCTTACGTTTTTTTTTTCGGGCGAAAAATTAAGTTTCTCCAATCTTCCCAAAACTCTGGACTCTGAAGGAGGGCCATGAGACTTATACCTGAGTGCAAAAATTGAGACTCTAGCCCCTTCCAGAGCTGAGATATCAAAACTCAAAAATTCGGGCCGAAAAAAAAAACGACAGTGGTACCCCTTACGTTTTTTTTTTTCGGGCGAAAAATTAAGTTTCTCCAATCTTCCCAAAACTGTGGATTCTGATAGAGGGCCATGAGACTTAGACCTGAGTGCAAAAATTGAGGCTCTAGCCCCTTCCAGAGCTGAGATATCGAAACTCAAAAATTCGGCCCGAAAGAAAAACGACAGTGGTACCCCTTACGTTTTTTTTTTTCGGGCGAAAAATTACATTTCTCCAATCTTCGCAAAACTCTGGATTCTGACAGAGGGCCATGAGACTTAGACCTGAGTGCAAAATGGAGGCTCTAGCCCCTTCCAGAGCTGAGATATCGAAACTCAAAAATTCAGCCCGAAAAAAAAAACGACAGTGGTACCCCTTTGGGTTTTTTTTTCGGGCGAAAAATTAAGTTTCTCCAATATTTCCAAAACTCTGGATTCTCATAGAGGGCCATGAGACTTAGATCTGAGTGCAAAAATGGAGGCTCTAGCCCCTTCCAAAGCGGAGATAGCGAAACTCAAAAATTCGGCCCGAAAAAAAAACGACAGTGGTACCCCTTATGTTTTTTTTTTTTCGGGCGAAAAATTAAGTTTCTCCAATCTTCTCAAAACTCTTGATTCTGATAGAGGACCATGAGACTTAGACCTGAGTGCAAAAATGGAGGTTCTAGCCCCTTCCAGAGCTGAGATATCGAAACTCAAAAATTCGGCCCGAAAAAAAAAAACGACAGTGGTACCCCTTACGTTTTTTTTTTCGGGCGAAAAATTAAGTTTCTCCAATCTTCCCAAAACTCTGGACTCTGATAGAGGGCCATGAGACTTATACCTGAGTGCAAAAATTGAGACTCTAGCCCCTTCCAGAGCTGAGATATCGAAACTCAAAAATTCGGGCCGAAAAAAAAAAACGACAGTGGTACCCCTTACGTTTTTTTTTTTCGGGCGAAAAATTAAGTTTCTCCAATCTTCCCAAAACTCTGGATTCTGATAGAGGGCCATGAGACTTAGACCTGAGTGCAAAAATTGAGGCTCTAGCCCCTTCCAGAGCTGAGATATCGAAACTCAAAAATTCGGCCCGAAAGAAAAACGACAGTGGTACCCCTTACGTTTTTTTTTTTCGGGCGAAAAATTACATTTCTCCAATCTTCGCAAAACTCTGGATTCTGACAGAGGGCCATGAGACTTAGACCTGAGTGCAAAAATGGAGGCTCTACCCCCTTCCAGAGCTGAGATATCGAAACTCAAAAATTCGGCCCGAAAGAAAAACGACAGTGGTACCCCTTACGTTTTTTTTTTCGGGCGAAAAATTACGTTTCTCCAATCTTCGCAAAACTCTGGATTCTGATAGAGGGCCATGAGACTTAGACCTGAGTGCAAAATGGAGGTTCTAGCCCCTTCCAGAGCTGAGATATCGAAACTCAAAAATTCGGCCCGAAAAAAAAAAAACGACAGTGGTACCCCTTACGGTTTTTTTTTTTCGGGCGAAAAATTAAGTTTCTCCAATCTTCCCAAAACTCTGGATTCTGATAGAGGGCCATAAGACTTAGACCTGAGTGCAAAAATGGAGGCTCTAGCCCCTTCCAGAGCTGAGATATCAAAACTCAAAAATTTGGCCCGAAAAAAAAACGACAGTGGTACCCCTTACGTTTTTTTTTTTCGGGCGAAAAATTACGTTTCTCCAATCTTCCCAAAACTCTGGATTCTGATAGAGGGCCATGAGACTTAGACCTGAGTGCAAAAATGGAGGCTCTAGCCCCTTCCAGAGCTGAGATATCAAAACTCAAAAATTTGGCCCGAAAAAAAAACGACAGTGGTACCCCGTACGTTTTTTTTTTTGGGCGAAAAATTAAGTTTCTCCAATCTTCTCAAAACTCTTGATTCTGATAGAGGGCCATTAGACTTAGACCTGAGTGCAAAAATGGAAGCTCTAGCCCCTTCTAGAGCTGAGATATCGAAACTCAAAAATTTGGCCCGAAAAAAAAACGACAGTGGTACCCCTTACGGTTTTTTTTTTCGGGCAAAAAATTAAGTTTCTCCAATCTTCCCCAAACTCTGAATTCTGATAGAGGACCATGAGACTTAGACCTGAGTGCAAAAATGGAGGTTCTAGCCCCTTCCAGAGCTGAGATATCGAAACTCAAAAATTCGGCCCGAAAAAAAAAACGACAGTGGTACCCCTTACGTGTTTTTTTTCGGGCGAAAAATTAAGTTTCTCCAATCTTCCCAAAACTCTGGACTCTGATAGAGGGCCATGAGACTTATACCTGAGTGCAAAAATTGAGACTCTAGCCCCTTCCAGAGCTGAGATATCGAAACTCAAAAATTCGGGCCGAAAAAAAAAAACGACAGTGGTACCCCTTACGTTTTTTTTTTTTCGGGCGAAAAATTAAGTTTCTCCAATCTTCCCAAAACTCTGGATTCTGATAGAGGTCCATGAGACTTAGACCTGAGTGCAAAAATTGAGGCTCTAGCCCCTTCCAGAGCTGAGATATCGAAACTCAAAAATTCGGCCCGAAAGAAAAACGACAGTGGTACCCCTTACGTTTTTTTTTTCGGGCGAAAAATTACATTTCTCCAATCTTCGCAAAACTCTGGATTCTGACAGAGGGCCATGAGACTTAGACCTGAGTGCAAAAATGGAGGCTCTAGCCCCTTCCAGAGCTGAGATATCGAAACTCAAAAATTCGGCCCGAAAGAAAAACGACAGTGGTACCCCTTACGTTTTTTTTTTCGGGCGAAAAATTACATTTCTCCAATCTTCGCAAAACTCTGGATTCTGACAGAGGGCCATGAGACTTAGACCTGAGTGCAAAAATGGAGGCTCTAGCCCCTTCCAGAGCTGAGATATCGAAACTCAAAAATTCGGCCCGAAAGAAAAACGACAGTGGTACCCCTTACGTTTTTTTTTTTCGGGCGAAAAATTACATTTCTCCAATCTTCGCAAAACTCTGGATTCTGATAGAGGGCCATGAGACTTAGACCTGAGTGCAAAATGGAGGCTCTAGCCCCTTCCAGAGCTGAGATATCGAAACTCAAAAATTCGGCCCGAAAAAAAAAACGACAGTGGTACCCCTTACGTTTTTTTTTTCGGGCGAAAAATTAAGTTTCTCCAATCTTCCCCAAACTCTGAATTCTGATAGAGGGCCATAAGACTTAGACCTGAGTGCAAATATGGAGGTTCTAGCCCCTTCCAGAGCTGAGATATCGAAACTCAAAAATTCGGCCCAAAAAAAAAAAACGACAGTGGTACCCCTTACGGTTTTTTTTTTCGGGCGAAAAATTAAGTTTCTCCAATCTTCCCAAAACTCTGGATTCTGATAGAGGGCCATCAGACTTAGACCTGAGTGCAAAAATGGAGGCTCTAGCCCCTTCCAGAGCTGAGATATCAAAACTCAAAAATTTGGCCCGAAAAAAAAACGACAGTGGTACCCCTTACGTTTTTTTTTTCGGCCGAAAAATTAAGTTTCTCCAATCTTTCCAAAACTCTGGATTCTCATAGAGGGCCATGAGACTTAGACCTGAGTGCAAAAATGGAGGCTCTAGCCCCTTCCAGAGCTGAGATATCGAAACTCAAAAATTCGGCCCGAAAAAAAAACGACAGTGGTACCCCTTACGTTTTTTTTTTTGGGCGAAAAATTAAGTTTCTCCAATCTTCCCAAAACTCTGGACTCTGATAGAGGGCCATGAGACTTAGACCTGAGTGCAAAAATGGAGGCTCTAGCCCCTTCCAGAGCTGAGATATCGAAACTCAAAAATTCAGCCCGAAAAAAAAACGACAGTGGTACCCCTTACGTTTTTTTTTTTTCGGGCGAAAAATTAAGTTTCTCCAATCTTCCCAAAACTATGGATTCTGATAGAGGGCCATGAGACTTAGACCTGAGTGCAAAAATGGAGGCTCTAGCCCCTTCCAGAGCTGAGATATCGAAACTCAAAAATTCGGCCCGAAAAAAAACCGACAGTGGTACCCCTTACGTTTTTTTTTTTCGGGTGAAAAATTAAGTTTCTCCAATCTTCCCAAAACTCTGGATTCTGATAGAGGGCCATGAGACTTAGACCTGAGTGCAAAAATGGAGGCTCTAGCCCCTTCCAGAGCTGAGATATCGAAACTCAAAAATTCGGCCCGAAAAAAAAAACGACAGTGGTACCCCTTACGTTTTTTTTTTTCGGGCGAAAAATTAAGTTTCTCCAATCTTCCCAAAACTCTGGATTCTGATAGAGGGCCATGAGACTTAGACCTGAGTGCAAAAATGGAGGCTCTAGCCCCTTCCAGAGCTGAGATATCAAAACTCAAAAATTTGGCCCGAAAAAAAAAACGACAGTGGTACCCCTTACGTTTTTTTTTTTCGGGCGAAAAATTAAGTTTCTCCAATCTTCCCAAAACTCTGGATTCTGATAGAGGGCCATGAGACTTAGACCTGAGTGCAAAAATGGAGGCTCTAGCCCCTTCCAGAGCTGAGATATCAAAACTCAAAAATTTGGCCCGAAAAAAAAACGACATTGGTACCCCTTTCGTTTTTTTTTTCGGCCGAAAAATTAAGTTTCTCCAATCTTTCCAAAACTCTGGATTCTCATAGAGGGCCATGAGACTTAGACCTGAGTGCAAAAATGGAGGCTCTAGCCCCTTCCAGAGCTGAGATATCGAAACTCAAAAATTCGGCCCGAAAAAAAAAACGACAGTGGTACCCCTTACGTTTTTTTTTTGGGCGAAAAATTAAGTTTCTCCAATCTTCCCAAAACTCTGGACTCTGATAGAGGGCCATGAGACTTAGACCTGAGTGCAAAAATGGAGGCTCTAGCCCCTTCCAGAGCTGAGATATCGAAACTCAAAAATTCAGCCCGAAAAAAAAACGACAGTGGTACCCCTTACGTTTTTTTTTTTTCGGGCGAAAAATTAAGTTTCTCCAATCTTCCCAAAACTATGGATTCTGATAGAGGGCCATGAGACTTAGACCTGAGTGCAAAAATGGAGGCTCTAGCCCCTTCCAGAGCTGAGATATCGAAACTCAAAAATTCGGCCCGAAAAAAAACCGACAGTGGTACCCCTTACGTTTTTTTTTTTTCGGGTAAATAAAAATTAAGTTTCTCCAATCTTCCCAAAACTCTGGATTCTGATAGAGGGCCATGAGACTTAGACCTGAGTGAAAAAATGGAGGCTCTAGCCCCTTCCAGAGCTGAGATATCGAAACTCAAAAATTCGGCCCGAAAAAAAAAACGACAGTGGTACCCCTTACGTTTTTTTTTTTCGGGCGAAAAATTAAGTTTCTCCAATCTTCCCAAAACTCTGGATTCTGATAGAGGGCCATGAGACTTAGACCTGAGTGCAAAAATGGAGGCTCTAGCCCCTTCCAGAGCTGAGATATCAAAACTCAAAAATTCAGCCCGAAAAAAAAACGACAGTGGTACCCCTTTGGTTTTTTTTTTCGGGCGAAAATTTTAAGTTTCTCCAATATTTCCAAAACTCTGGATTCTCATAGAGGGCCATGAGACTTAGACCTGAGTGCAAAAATGGAGGCTCTAGCCCCTTCCAGAGCTGAGATATCGAAACTCAAAAATTTGGCCCGAAAAAAAAACGACAGTGGTACCCCTTACGGTTTTTTTTTTCGGGCGAAAAATTAAGTTTCTCCAATCTTCCCCAAACTCTGAATTCTGATAGAGGACCATGAGACTTAGACCTGAGTGCAAAAATGGAGGTTCTAGCCCCTTCCAGAGCTGAGATATCGAAACTCAAAAATTCGGCCCGAAAAAAAAAACGACAGTGGTACCCCTTACGTGTTTTTTTTCGGGCGAAAAATTAAGTTTCTCCAATCTTCCCAAAACTCTGGACTCTGATAGAGGGCCATGAGACTTATACCTGAGTGCAAAAATGGAGACTCTAGCCCCTTCCAGAGCTGAGATATCGAAACTCAAAAATTCGGGCCGAAAAAAAAAAACGACAGTGGTACCCCTTACGTTTTTTTTTTTTCGGGCGAAAAATTAAGTTTCTCCAATCTTCCCAAAACTCTGGATTCTGATAGAGGGCCATGAGACTTAGACCTGAGTGCAAAAATTGAGGCTCTAGCCCCTTCCAGAGCTGAGATATCGAAACTCAAAAATTCGGCCCGAAAGAAAAACGACAGTGGTACCCCTTACGTTTTTTTTTTTCGGGCGAAAAATTACATTTCTCCAATCTTCGCAAAACTCTGGATTCTGACAGAGGGCCATGAGACTTAGACCTGAGTGCAAAAATGGAGGCTCTAGCCCCTTCCAGAGCTGAGATATCGAAACTCAAAAATTCGGCCCGAAAAAAAACCGACAGTGGTACCCCTTACGTTTTTTTTTTTCGGGTAAATAAAAATTAAGTTTCTCCAATCTTCCCAAAACTCTGGATTCTGATAGAGGGCCATGAGACTTAGACCTGAGTGCAAAAATGGAGGCTCTAGCCCCTTCCAGAGCTGAGATATCGAAACTCAAAAATTCGGCCCGAAAAAAAAAACGACAGTGGTACCCCTTACGTTTTTTTTTTTTCGGGCGAAAAATTAAGTTTCTCCAATCTTCCCAAAACTCTGGATTCTGATAGAGGGCCATGAGACTTAGACCTGAGTGCAAAAATGGAGGCTCTAGCCCCTTCCAGAGCTGAGATATCAAAACTCAAAAATTCTGCCCGAAAAAAAAACGACAGTGGTACCCCTTTGGTTTTTTTTTTCGGGCGAAAATTTTAAGTTTCTCCAATATTTCCAAAACTCTGGATTCTCATAGAGGGCCATGAGACTTAGACCTGAGTGCAAAAATGGAGGCTCTAGCCCCTTCCAGAGCTGAGATATCGAAACTCAAAAATTTGGCCCGAAAAAAAAACGACAGTGGTACCCCTTACGGTTTTTTTTTTCGGGCGAAAAATTAAGTTTCTCCAATCTTCCCCAAACTCTGAATTCTGATAGAGGACCATGAGACTTAGACCTGAGTGCAAAAATGGAGGTTCTAGCCCCTTCCAGAGCTGAGATATCGAAACTCAAAAATTCGGCCCGAAAAAAAAAACGACAGTGGTACCCCTTACGTGTTTTTTTTCGGGCGAAAAATTAAGTTTCTCCAATCTTCCCAAAACTCTGGACTCTGATAGAGGGCCATGAGACTTATACCTGAGTGCAAAAATGGAGACTCTAGCCCCTTCCAGAGCTGAGATATCGAAACTCAAAAATTCGGGCCGAAAAAAAAAAACGACAGTGGTACCCCTTACGTTTTTTTTTTTTCGGGCGAAAAATTAAGTTTCTCCAATCTTCCCAAAACTCTGGATTCTGATAGAGGGCCATGAGACTTAGACCTGAGTGCAAAAATTGAGGCTCTAGCCCCTTCCAGAGCTGAGATATCGAAACTCAAAAATTCGGCCCGAAAGAAAAACGACAGTGGTACCCCTTACGTTTTTTTTTTTCGGGCGAAAAATTACATTTCTCCAATCTTCGCAAAACTCTGGATTCTGACAGAGGGCCATGAGACTTAGACCTGAGTGCAAAAATGGAGGCTCTAGCCCCTTCCAGAGCTGAGATATCGAAACTCAAAAATTCGGCCCGAAAGAAAAACGACAGTGGTACCCCTTACGTTTTTTTTTTTCGGGCGAAAAATTACATTTCTCCAATCTTCGCAAAACTCTGGATTCTGACAGAGGGCCATGAGACTTAGACCTGAGTGCAAAAATGGAGGCTCTAGCCCCTTCCAGAGCTGAGATATCGAAACTCAAAAATTCGGCCCGAAAGAAAAACGACAGTGGTACCCCTTACGTTTTTTTTTTCGGGCGAAAAATTACGTTTCTCCAATCTTCGCAAAACTCTGGATTCTGATAGAGGGCCATGAGACTTAGACCTGAGTGCAAAATGGAGGCTCTAGCCCCTTCCAGAGCTGAGATATCGAAACTCAAAAATTCGGCCCGAAAAAAAAAACGACAGTGGTACCCCTTACGTTTTTTTTTTCGGGCGAAAAATTAAGTTTCTCCAATCTTCCCCAAACTCTGAATTCTGATAGAGGGCCATAAGACTTAGACCTGAGTGCAAATATGGAGGTTCTAGCCCCTTCCAGAGCTGAGATATCGAAACTCAAAAATTCGGCCCGAAAAAAAAAAAACGACAGTGGTACCCCTTACGGTTTTTTTTTTCGGGCGAAAAATTAAGTTTCTCCAATCTTCCCAAAACTCTGGATTCTGATAGAGGGCCATCAGACTTAGACCTGAGTGCAAAAATGGAGGCTCTAGCCCCTTCCAGAGCTGAGATATCAAAACTCAAAAATTTGGCCCGAAAAAAAAACGACAGTGGTACCCCTTACGTTTTTTTTTTCGGCCGAAAAATTAAGTTTCTCCAATCTTTCCAAAACTCTGGATTCTCATAGAGGGCCATGAGACTTAGACCTGAGTGCAAAAATGGAGGCTCTAGCCCCTTCCAGAGCTGAGATATCGAAACTCAAAAATTCGGCCCGAAAAAAAAACGACAGTGGTACCCCTTACGTTTTTTTTTTTGGGCGAAAAATTAAGTTTCTCCAATCTTCCCAAAACTCTGGACTCTGATAGAGGGCCATGAGACTTAGACCTGAGTGCAAAAATGGAGGCTCTAGCCCCTTCCAGAGCTGAGATATCGAAACTCAAAAATTCAGCCCGAAAAAAAAACGACAGTGGTACCCCTTACGTTTTTTTTTTTTCGGGCGAAAAATTAAGTTTCTCCAATCTTCCCAAAACTATGGATTCTGATAGAGGGCCATGAGACTTAGACCTGAGTGCAAAAATGGAGGCTCTAGCCCCTTCCAGAGCTGAGATATCGAAACTCAAAAATTCGGCCCGAAAAAAAACCGACAGTGGTACCCCTTACGTTTTTTTTTTCGGGTGAAAAATTAAGTTTCTCCAATCTTCCCAAAACTCTGGATTCTGATAGAGGGCCATGAGACTTAGACCTGAGTGCAAAAATGGAGGCTCTAGCCCCTTCCAGAGCTGAGATATCGAAACTCAAAAATTCGGCCCGAAAAAAAAAACGACAGTGGTACCCCTTACGTTTTTTTTTTTCGGGCGAAAAATTAAGTTTCTCCAATCTTCCCAAAACTCTGGATTCTGATAGAGGGCCATGAGACTTAGACCTGAGTGCAAAAATGGAGGCTCTAGCCCCTTCCAGAGCTGAGATATCAAAACTCAAAAATTTGGCCCGAAAAAAAAAACGACAGTGGTACCCCTTACGTTTTTTTTTTTCGGGCGAAAAATTAAGTTTCTCCAATCTTCCCAAAACTCTGGATTCTGATAGAGGGCCATGAGACTTAGACCTGAGTGCAAAAATGGAGGCTCTAGCCCCTTCCAGAGCTGAGATATCAAAACTCAAAAATTTGGCCCGAAAAAAAAACGACAGTGGTACCCCTTTCGTTTTTTTTTTCGGCCGAAAAATTAAGTTTCTCCAATCTTTCCAAAACTCTGGATTCTCATAGAGGGCCATGAGACTTAGACCTGAGTGCAAAAATGGAGGCTCTAGCCCCTTCCAGAGCTGAGATATCGAAACTCAAAAATTCGGCCCGAAAAAAAAAACGACAGTGGTACCCCTTACGTTTTTTTTTTTGGGCGAAAAATTAAGTTTCTCCAATCTTCCCAAAACTCTGGACTCTGATAGAGGGCCATGAGACTTAGACCTGAGTGCAAAAATGGAGGCTCTAGCCCCTTCCAGAGCTGAGATATCGAAACTCAAAAATTCAGCCCGAAAAAAAAACGACAGTGGTACCCCTTACGTTTTTTTTTTTTTCGGGCGAAAAATTAAGTTTCTCCAATCTTCCCAAAACTATGGATTCTGATAGAGGGCCATGAGACTTAGACCTGAGTGCAAAAATGGAGGCTCTAGCCCCTTCCAGAGCTGAGATATCGAAACTCAAAAATTCGGCCCGAAAAAAAACCGACAGTGGTACCCCTTACGTTTTTTTTTTTCGGGTGAAAAATTAAGTTTCTCCAATCTTCCCAAAACTCTGGATTCTGATAGAGGGCCATGAGACTTAGACCTGAGTGCAAAAATGGAGGCTCTAGCCCCTTCCAGAGCTGAGATATCGAAACTCAAAAATTCGGCCCGAAAAAAAAAACGACAGTGGTACCCCTTACGTTTTTTTTTTTTCGGGCGAAAAATTAAGTTTCTCCAATCTTCCCAAAACTCTGGATTCTGATAGAGGGCCATGAGACTTAGACCTGAGTGCAAAAATGGAGGCTCTAGCCCCTTCCAGAGCTGAGATATCAAAACTCAAAAATTCAGCCCGAAAAAAAAACGACAGTGGTACCCCTTTGGTTTTTTTTTTCGGGCGAAAATTTTAAGTTTCTCCAATATTTCCAAAACTCTGGATTCTCATAGAGGGCCATGAGACTTAGACCTGAGTGCAAAAATGGAGGCTCTAGCCCCTTCCAGAGCTGAGATAGCGAAACTCAAAAATTCGGCCCGAAAAAAAAACGACAGTGGTACCCCTTATGTTTTTTTTTTTCGGGCGAAAAATTAAGTTTCTCCAATCTTCTCAAAACTCTGGATTCTGATAGAGGGCCATGAGACTTAGATCTGAGTGCAAAAATGGAGGCTCTAGCCCCTTCCAAAGCGGAGATAGCGAAACTCAAAAATTCGGCCCGAAAAAAAAACGACAGTGGTACCCCTTATGTTTTTTTTTTTCGGGCGAAAAATTAAGTTTCTCCAATCTTCTCAAAACTCTGGATTCTGATAGAGGGCCATGAGACTTAGACCTGAGTGCAAAAATGGAAGCTCTAGCCCCTTCCAGAGCTGAGATATCGAAACTCAAAAATTCGGCCCGAAAAAAAAACGACAGTGGTACCCCTTACGTTTTTTTTTTCGGGCGAAAAATTAAGTTTTTCCAATCTTCCCCAAACTCTGGATTCTGATAGAGGACCATGAGACTTAGACCTGAGTGTAAAAATGGAGGTTCTAGCCCCTTCCAGAGCTGAGATATCGAAACTCAAAAATTCGGCCCGAAAAAAAAAAACGACAGTGGTACCCCTTACGTTTTTTTTTTCGGGCGAAAAATTAAGTTTCTCCAATCTTCCCCAAACTCTGGATTCTGATAGAGGACCATGAGACTTAGACCTTAGTGCAAAAATGGAGGTTCTAGCCCCTTCCAGAGCTGAGATATCGAAACTCAAAAATTCGGCCCGAAAAAAAAAAAACGACAGTGGTACCCCTTACGTTTTTTTTTTCGGGCGAAAAATTAAGTTTCTCCAATCTTCCCAAAACTCTGGACTCTGATAGAGGGCCATGAGACTTATACCTGAGTGCAAAAATTGAGACTCTAGCCCCTTCCAGAGCTGAGATATCGAAACTCAAAAATTCGGGCCGAAAAAAAAAACGACAGTGGTACCCCTTACGTTTTTTTTTTTCGGGCGAAAAATTAAGTTTCTCCAATCTTCCCAAAACTCTGGATTCTGATAGAGGGCCATGAGACTTAGACCTGAGTGCAAAAATGGAAGCTCTAGCCCCTTCCAGAGCTGAGATATCGAAACTCAAAAATTCGGCCCGAAAAAAAAAACGACAGTGGTACCCCTTACGTTTTTTTTTTCGGGCGAAAAATTAAGTTTCTCCAATCTTCCCCAAACTCTGGATTCTGATAGAGGACCATGAGACTTAGACCTGAGTGCAAAAATGGAGGTTCTAGCCCCTTCCAGAGCTGAGATATCGAAACTCAAAAATTCGGCCCGAAAAAAAAAAACGACAGTGGTACCCCTTACGTTTTTTTTTTCGGGCGAAAAATTAAGTTTCTCCAATCTTCCCAAAACTCTGGACTCTGATAGAGGGCCATGAGACTTATACCTGAGTGCAAAAATGGAAGCTCTAGCCCCTTCCAGAGCTGAGATATCGAAACTCAAAAATTCGGCCCGAAAAAAAAAAACGACAGTGGTACCCCTTACGTTTTTTTTTTCGGGCGAAAAATTAAGTTTCTCCAATCTTCCCAAAACTCTGGACTCTGATAGAGGGCCATGAGACTTAGACCTGAGTGCAAAAATGGAGGCTCTAGCCCCTTCCAAAGCGGAGATATCGAAACTCAAAAATTCGGCCCGAAAAAAAAAACGACAGTGGTACCCCTTACGTTTTTTTTTTTGGGCGAAAAATTAAGTTTCTCCAATCTTCTCAAAACTCTTGATTCTGATAGAGGGCCATGAGACTTAGACCTGAGTGCAAAAATGGAAGCTCTAGCCCCTTCCAGAGCTGAGATATCGAAACTCAAAAATTCGGCCCGAAAAAAAAAAACGACCGTGGTACCCCTTACGTTTTTTTTTTCGGGCGAAAAATTAAGTTTCTCCAATCTTCCCCAAACTCTGGATTCTGATAGAGGACCATGAGACTTAGACCTGAGTGCAAAAATGGAGGTTCTAGCCCCTTCCAGAGCTGAGATATCGAAACTCAAAAATTCGGCCCGAAAAAAAAAAACGACAGTGGTACCCCTTACGTTTTTTTTTTCGGGCGAAAAATTAAGTTTCTCCAATCTTCCCAAAACTCTGGACTCTGATAGAGGGCCATGAGACTTATACCTGAGTGCAAAAATTGAGACTCTAGCCCCTTCCAGAGCTGAGATATCGAAACTCAAAAATTCGGGCCGAAAAAAAAAACGACAGTGGTACCCCTTACGTTTTTTTTTTCGGGCGAAAAATTAAGTTTCTCCAATCTTCCCAAAACTCTGGATTCTGATAGAGGGCCATGAGACTTAGACCTGAGTGCAAAAATTGAGGCTCTAGCCCCTTCCAGAGCTGAGATATCGAAACTCAAAAATTCGGCCCAAAAGAAAAACGACAGTGGTACCCCTTACGTTTTTTGTTTTCGGGCGAAAAATTACATTTCTCCAATCTTCGCAAAACTCTGGATTCTGACAGAGGGCCATGAGACTTAGACCTGAGTGCAAAAATGGAGGCTCTAGCCCCTTCCAGAGCTGAGATATCGAAACTCAAAAATTCGGCCCGAAAGAAAAACGACAGTGGTACCCCTTACGTTTTTTTTTTTCGGGCGAAAAATTACGTTTCTCCAATCTTCGCAAAACTCTGGATTCTGATAGAGGGCCATGAGACTTAGATCTGAGTGCAAAAATGGAGGCTCTAGCCCCTTCCAAAGCGGAGATAGCGAAACTCAAAAATTCGGCCCGAAAAAAAAACGACAGTGGTACCCCTTATGTTTTTTTTTTTCGGGCGAAAAATTAAGTTTCTCCAATCTTCTCAAAACTCTGGATTCTGATAGAGGGCCATGAGACTTAGACCTGAGTGCAAAAATGGAGGCTCTAGCCCCTTCCAAAGCGGAGATATCGAAACTCAAAAATTCGGCCCGAAAAAAAAAAACCACAGTGGTACCCCTTACGTTTTTTTTTTTGGGCGAAAAATTAAGTTTCTCCAATCTTCTCAAAACTCTTGATTCTGATAGAGGGCCATGAGACTTAGACCTGAGTGCAAAAATGGAAGCTCTAGCCCCTTCCAGAGCTGAGATATCGAAACTCAAAAATTCGGCCCGAAAAAAAAAACGACAGTGGTACCCCTTACGTTTTTTTTT
This sequence comes from Pimephales promelas, assembly GCF_988280905.1. Taxonomy (NCBI): domain Eukaryota; kingdom Metazoa; phylum Chordata; class Actinopteri; order Cypriniformes; family Leuciscidae; genus Pimephales; species Pimephales promelas. Next base: position 5,759,006 of record NC_142789.1, on the reverse strand, counting down.
TCGGGCGAAAAATTAAGTTTCTCCAATCTTCCCCAAACTCTGGATTCTGATAGAGGACCATGAGACTTAGACCTGAGTGCAAAAATGGAGGTTCTAGCCCCTTCCAGAGCTGAGATATCGAAACTCAAAAATTCGGCCCGAAAAAAAAAAACGACAGTGGTACCCCTTACGTTTTTTTTTTCGGGCGAAAAATTAAGTTTCTCCAATCTTCCCAAAACTCTGGACTCTGATAGAGGGCCATGAGACTTATACCTGAGTGCAAAAATGGAAGCTCTAGCCCCTTCCAGAGCTGAGATATCGAAACTCAAAAATTCGGCCCGAAAAAAAAAAACGACAGTGGTACCCCTTACGTTTTTTTTTTCGGGCGAAAAATTAAGTTTCTCCAATCTTCCCAAAACTCTGGACTCTGATAGAGGGCCATGAGACTTAGACCTGAGTGCAAAAATGGAGGCTCTAGCCCCTTCCAAAGCGGAGATATCGAAACTCAAAAATTCGGCCCGAAAAAAAAAACGACAGTGGTACCCCTTACGTTTTTTTTTTTGGGCGAAAAATTAAGTTTCTCCAATCTTCTCAAAACTCTTGATTCTGATAGAGGGCCATGAGACTTAGACCTGAGTGCAAAAATGGAAGCTCTAGCCCCTTCCAGAGCTGAGATATCGAAACTCAAAAATTCGGCCCGAAAAAAAAAAACGACAGTGGTACCCCTTACGTTTTTTTTTTCGGGCGAAAAATTAAGTTTCTCCAATCTTCCCCAAACTCTGGATTCTGATAGAGGACCATGAGACTTAGACCTGAGTGCAAAAATGGAGGTTCTAGCCCCTTCCAGAGCTGAGATATCGAAACTCAAAAATTCGGCCCGAAAAAAAAAAACGACAGTGGTACCCCTTACGTTTTTTTTTTCGGGCGAAAAATTAAGTTTCTCCAATCTTCCCAAAACTCTGGACTCTGATAGAGGGCCATGAGACTTATACCTGAGTGCAAAAATTGAGACTCTAGCCCCTTCCAGAGCTGAGATATCGAAACTCAAAAATTCGGGCCGAAAAAAAAAACGACAGTGGTACCCCTTACGTTTTTTTTTTTCGGGCGAAAAATTAAGTTTCTCCAATCTTCCCAAAACTCTGGATTCTGATAGAGGGCCATGAGACTTAGACCTGAGTGCAAAAATTGAGGCTCTAGCCCCTTCCAGAGCTGAGATATCGAAACTCAAAAATTCGGCCCAAAAGAAAAACGACAGTGGTACCCCTTACGTTTTTTGTTTTCGGGCGAAAAATTACATTTCTCCAATCTTCGCAAAACTCTGGATTCTGACAGAGGGCCATGAGACTTAGACCTGAGTGCAAAAATGGAGGCTCTAGCCCCTTCCAGAGCTGAGATATCGAAACTCAAAAATTCGGCCCGAAAGAAAAACGACAGTGGTACCCCTTACGTTTTTTTTTTCGGGCGAAAAATTACGTTTCTCCAATCTTCGCAAAACTCTGGATTCTGATAGAGGGCCATGAGACTTAGATCTGAGTGCAAAAATGGAGGCTCTAGCCCCTTCCAAAGCGGAGATATCGAAACTCAAAAATTCGGCCCGAAAAAAAAAAACCACAGTGGTACCCCTTACGTTTTTTTTTTTGGGCGAAAAATTAAGTTTCTCCAATCTTCTCAAAACTCTTGATTCTGATAGAGGGCCATGAGACTTAGACCTGAGTGCAAAAATGGAAGCTCTAGCCCCTTCCAGAGCTGAGATATCGAAACTCAAAAATTCGTCCCGAAAAAAAAAAACGACAGTGGTACCCCTTACGTTTTTTTTTTCGGGCGAAAAATTAAGTTTCTCCAATCTTCCCAAAACTCTGGACTCTGATAGAGGGCCATGAGACTTAGACCTGAGTGCAAAAATGGAGGCTCTAGCCCCTTCCAAAGCGGAGATATCGAAACTCAAAAATTCGGCCCGAAAAAAAAAAACGACAGTGGTACCCCTTACGTTTTTTTTTTTGGGCGAAAAATTAAGTTTCTCCAATCTTCTCAAAACTCTTGATTCTGATAGAGGGCCATGAGACTTAGACCTGAGTGCAAAAATGGAAGCTCTAGCCCCTTCCAGAGCTGAGATATCGAAACTCAAAAATTCGGCCCGAAAAAAAAAAACGACAGTGGTACCCCTTACGTTTTTTTTTTCGGGCGAAAAATTAAGTTTCTCCAATCTTCCCAAAACTCTGGATTCTGATAGAGGGCCATGAGACTTAGACCAGAGTGCAAAAATGGAGGCTCTAACCCCTTCCAGAGCTGAGATATCGAAACTCAAAAATTCGACCCGAAAAAAAAACGACGGTGGTACCCCTTACGTTTTTTTTTTCGGGCAAAAATTAAGTTTGTCCAATCTTCCCAAAACTCTGGATTCTGATAGAGGGCCATGAGACTTAGACCTGAGTGCAAAAATGGAGGCTCTAGCCCCTTCCAGAGCTGAGATATCGAAACTCAAAAATTCGGGCCAAAAAAAAAACGACAGTGGTACCCCTTACGTTTTTTTTTTTCGGGCGAAAAATTAAGTTTCTCCAATCTTCCCAAAACTCTGGATTCTGATAGAGGGCCATGAAACTTAGACCTGAGTGCAAAAATTGAGGCTCTAGCCCCTTCCAGAGCTGAGATATCGAAACTCAAAAATTCGGCCCGAAAAAAAAAAAAACGACAGTGGTACCCCTTACGTTTTTTTTTTTCGGGCGAAAAATTAAGTTTCTCCAATCTTCCCAAAACTCTGGATTCTGACAGAGGGCCATGAGACTTAGACCTGAGTGCAAAAATGGAGGCTCTAGCCCCTTCCAAAGCGGAGATATCGAAACACAAAAATTCGGCCCGAAAAAAAACGACAGTGGTACCCCTTACGTTTTTTTTTCGGGCGAAAAATTAAGTTTCTCCAATCTTCCCAAAACTCTGGATTCTGACAGAGGGCCATGAGACTTAGACCTGAGTGCAAAAATGGAGGCTCTAGCCCCTTCCAAAGCGGAGATATCGAAACACAAAAATTCGGCCCGAAAAAAAACGACGGTGGTACCCCTTACGTTTTTTTTTTCGGGCGAAAAATTAAGTTTCTCCAATCTTCTCAAAACTCTTGATTCTGATAGAGGGCCATGAGACTTACACCTGAGTGCAAAAATGGTGGCTCTACACCCTTCCAGAGCTGAGATATCGAAATTCAAAAATTCGACCCAAAAAAAAAAACCGACAGTGATACCCCTTTCGATTTTTTTTTCAGGCAAAAAATTAAATTTCTCCAAACTTCTCAAAACTCTGGATTCTGATAGAGGGCCATGAAACTTAGACCTGAGTGCAAAAATGGAGGCTCTAGACCCTTCAAGAGCTGAGATATCGAAACTCAAAAATTCGGGCCGAAAAAAAAAAACGACAGTGGTACCCCTTACGTTTTTTTTTTTTCGGGCGAAAAATTAAGTTTCTCCAATCTTCTCAAAACTCTGGATTCTGATAGAGGGCCATGAGACTTAGATCTGAGTGCAAAAATGGAGGCTCTAGCCCCTTCCAGAGCTGAGATATCGAAACTCAAAAATTCGGCCCGAAAAAAAAGCGACAGTGGTACCCCTTACGTTTTTTTTTTTCGGGCGAAAAATTAAGTTTCTCCAATCTTCCCAAAACTCTGGACTCTGATAGAGGCCCATGAGACTTAGACCTGAGTGCAAAAATGGAGGCTCTAGCCCCTTCCAGAGCTGAGATATCGAAACTCAAAAATTCGGCCCGAAAAAAAAACGACAGTGGTACCCCTTAAGTTTTTTTTTTCGGGCGAAAAATTACGTTTCTCCAATCTTCCCAAAACTCTGGATTCTGATAGAGGGCCATGAGACTTAGACCTGAGTGCAAAAATGGAGGCTCTAGCCCCTTCCAAAGCGGAGATATCGAAACTCAAAAATTCGGCCCGAAAAAAAAACGACAGTGGTACCCCTTACGTTTTTTTTTTCGGGCGAAAAATTAAGTTTCTCCAATCTTCTCAAAACTCTTGATTCTGATAGAGGGCCATGAGACTTACACCTGAGTGCAAAAATGGTGGCTCTACACCCTTCCAGAGCTGAGATATCGAAATTCAAAAATTCGACCCAAAAAAAAACCGACAGTGATACCCCTTTCGATTTTTTTTTCAGACAAAAAATTAAATTTCTCCAAACTTCTCAAAACTCTGGATTCTGATAGAGGGCCATGAAACTTAGACCTGAGTGCAAAAATGGAGGCTCTAGACCCTTCAAGAGCTGAGATATCGAAACTCAAAAATTCGGGCCGAAAAAAAAAACGACAGTGGTACCCCTTACGTTTTTTTTTTCGGGCGAAAAATTAAGTTTCTCCAATCTTCTCAAAACTCTGGATTCTGATAGAGGGCCATGAGACTTAGATCTGAGTGCAAAAATGGAGGCTCTAGCCCCTTCCAGAGCTGAGATATCGAAACTCAAAAATTCGGGCCGAAAAAAAAACGACAGTGGTACCCCTTACGTTTTTTTTTTCGGGCGAAAAATTAAGTTTCTCCAATCTTCCCAAAACACTGGATTCTGATAGAGGGCCATGAGACTTAGATCTGAGTGCAAAAATGGAGGCTCTAGCCCCTTCCAGAGCTGAGATATCGAAACTCAAAAATTCGGCCCGAAAAAAAAACGACAGTGGTACCCCTTACGTTTTTTTTTTTCGGGCGAAAAATTAAGTTTCTCCAATCTTCCCAAAACACTGGATTCTGATAGAGGGCCATGAGACTTAGACCAGAGTGCAAAAATGGAGGCTCTAGCCCATTCCAGAGCTGAGATATCGAAACTCAAAAATTCGGCCCGAAAAAAAAAAACGACAGTGGTACCCCTTACGTTTTTTTTTTTCGGGCAAAAATTAAGTTTGTCCAATCTTCCCAAAACTCTGGATTCTGATAGAGGGCCATGAGACTTAGACCTGAGTGCAAAAATGGAGGCTCTAGCCCCTTCCAAAGCGGAGATATCGAAACACAAAAATTCGGCCCGAAAAAAAACGACAGTGGTACCCCTTACGTTTTTTTTTTCGGGCGAAAAATTAAGTTTCTCCAATCTTCTCAAAACTCTTGATTCTGATAGAGGGCCATGAGACTTAGACCTGAGTGCAAAAATGGTGGCTCTACACCCTTCCAGAGCTGAGATATCGAAATTCAAAAATTCGACCCAAAAAAAAAACCGACAGTGATACCCCTTTCGATTTTTTTTTCAGGCAAAAAATTAAATTTCTCCAAACTTCTCAAAACTCTGGATTCTGATAGAGGGCCATGAAACTTAGACCTGAGTGCAAAAATGGAGGCTCTAGACCCTTCAAGAGCTGAGATATCGAAACTCAAAAATTCGGGCCGAAAAAAAAAACGACAGTGGTACCCCTTACGTTTTTTTTTTTTCGGGCGAAAAATTAAGTTTCTCCAATCTTCTCAAAACTCTGGATTCTGATAGAGGGCCATGAGACTTAGATCTGAGTGCAAAAATGGAGGCTCTAGCCCCTTCCAGAGCTGAGATATCGAAACTCAAAAATTCGGCCCGAAAAAAAAGCGACAGTGGTACCCCTTACGTTTTTTTTTTCGGGCGAAAAATTAAGTTTCTCCAATCTTCCCAAAACTCTGGACTCTGATAGAGGCCCATGAGACTTAGACCTGAGTGCAAAAATGGAGGCTCTAGCCCCTTCCAGAGCTGAGATATCGAAACTCAAAAATTCGGCCCGAAAAAAAAAACGACAGTGGTACCCCTTAAGTTTTTTTTTTCGGGCGAAAAATTACGTTTCTCCAATCTTCCCAAAACTCTGGATTCTGATAGAGGGCCATGAGACTTAGACCTGAGTGCAAAAATGGAGGCTCTAGCCCCTTCCAAAGCGGAGATATCGAAACTCAAAAATTCGGCCCGAAAAAAAAAACGACAGTGGTACCCCTTACGTTTTTTTTTTCGGGCGAAAAATTAAGTTTCTACAATCTTCTCAAAACTCTTGAATCTGATAGAGGGCCATGAGACTTAGACCTGAGTGCAAAAATGGAAGCTCTAGCCCCTTCCAGAGCTGAGATATCGAAACTCAAACATTCGGCCCGAAAAAAAAAACGACAGTGGTACCCCTTACGTTTTTTTTTTCGGGCGAAAAATTAAGTTTCTCCAATCTTCCCAAAACTATGGATTCTGACAGAGGGCCATGAGACTTAGACTTGAGTGCAAAAATGGAGGCTCTAGCCCCTTCCAAAGCGGAGATATCGAAACACAAAAATTCGGCCCGAAAAAAAACGACAGTGGTACCCCTTACGTTTTTTTTTTCGGGCGAAAAATTAAGTTTCTCCAATCTTCTCAAAACTCTTGATTCTGATATAGGGCCATGAGACTTAGACCTGAGTGCAAAAATGGTGGCTCTACACCCTTCCAGAGCTGAGATATCGAAATTCAAAAATTCGACCCAAAAAAAAACCGACAGTGATACCCCTTTCGATTTTTTTTTCAGGCAAAAAATTAAATTTCTCCAAACTTCTCAAAACTCTGGATTCTGATAGAGGGCCATGAAACTTAGACCTGAGTGCAAAAATGGAGGCTCTAGACCCTTCAAGAGCTGAGATATCGAAACTCAAAAATTCGGGCCGAAAAAAAAAACGACAGTGGTACCCCTTACGTTTTTTTTTTTCGGGCGAAAAATTAAGTTTCTCCAATCTTCTCAAAACTCTGGATTCTGATAGAGGGCCATGAGACTTAGATCTGAGTGCAAAAATGGAGGCTCTAGCCCCTTCCAGAGCTGAGATATCGAAACTCAAAAATTCGGCCCGAAAAAAAAACGACAGTGGTACCCCTTACGTTTTTTTTTTTCGGGCAAAAAATTAAGTTTCTCCAATCTTCTCAAAACTCTTGATTCTGATAGAGGGCCATGAGACTTAGACCTGAGTGCAAAAATGGTGGCTCTACACCCTTCCAGAGCTGAGATATCGAAACTCAAAAATTCGGCCCGAAAAAAAAAAACGACAGTGGTACCCCTTATGTTTTTTTTTTTCGGGCGAAAAATTAAGTTTCTCCAATCTTCCCAAAACTCTGGATTCTGATAGAGGGCCATGAGACTTAGACCTGAGTGCAAAAATGGAGGTTCTATCCCATTCCAGAGCTGAGATATCGAAACTCAAAAATTCGGCCCGAAAAAAAAACGACAGTGGTACCCCTTACGGTTTTTTTTTCGGGCGAAAAATTAAGTTTCTCCAATCTTCCCAAAACTCTGGATTCTGATAGAGGGCCATGAGACTTAGACCAGAGTGCAAAAATGGAGGCTCTAGCCCCTTCCAGAGCTGAGATATCGAAACTCAAAAATTCGGCCCGAAAAAAAAACGACAGTGGTACCCCTTACGTTTTTTTTTTCGGGCGAAAAATTAAGTTTCTCCAATCTTCCCAAAACTCTGGATTCTGATAGAGGGCCATGAGACTTAGACCAGAGTGCAAAAATGGAGGCTCTAGCCCCTTCCAGAGCTGAGATATCGAAACTCAAAAATTCGACCCGAAAAAAAAACGACGGTGGTACCCCTTACATTTTTTTTTTTCGGGCAAAAATTAAGTTTGTCCAATCTTCCCAAAACTCTGGATTCTGATAGAGGGCCATGAGACTTAGACCTGAGTGCAAAAATGGAGGCTCTAGCCCCTTCCAGAGCTGAGATATCGAAACTCAAAAATTCGGGCCAAAAAAAAAACGACAGTGGTACCCCTTACGTTTTTTTTTTCGGGCGAAAAATTAAGTTTCTCCAATCTTCCCAAAACTCTGGATTCTGATAGAGGGCCATGAAACTTAGACCTGAGTGCAAAAATTGAGGCTCTAGCCCCTTCCAGAGCTGAGATATCGAAACTCAAAAATTCGGCCCGAAAATAAAAAAAACGACAGTGGTACCCCTTACGTTTTTTTTTTCGGGCGAAAAATTAAGTTTCTCCAATCTTCCCAAAACTCTGGATTCTGACAGAGGGCCATGAGACTTAGACCTGAGTGCAAAAATGGAGGCTCTAGCCCCTTCCAAAGCGGAGATATCGAAACACAAAAATTCGGCCCGAAAAAAAACGACAGTGGTACCCCTTACGTTTTTTTTTTCGGGCGAAAAATTAAGTTTCTCCAATCTTCCCAAAACTCTGGATTCTGACAGAGGGCCATGAGACTTAGACCTGAGTGCAAAAATGGAGGCTCTAGCCCCTTCCAAAGCGGAGATATCGAAACACAAAAATTCGTCCCGAAAAAAAACGACAGTGGTACCCCTTACGTTTTTTTTTTCGGGCGAAAAATTAAGTTTCTCCAATCTTCTCAAAACTCTTGATTCTGATAGAGGGCCATGAGACTTAGACCTGAGTGCAAAAATGGTGGCTCTACACCCTTCCAGAGCTGAGATATCGAAATTCAAAAATTCGACCCAAAAAAAAAACCGACAGTGATACCCCTTTCGATTTTTTTTTCAGGCAAAAAATTAAATTTCTCCAAACTTCTCAAAACTCTGGATTCTGATAGAGGGCCATGAAACTTAGACCTGAGTGCAAAAATGGAGGCTCTAGACCCTTCAAGAGCTGAGATATCGAAACTCAAAAATTCGGGCCGAAAAAAAAAACGACAGTGGTACCCCTTACGTTTTTTTTTTTCGGACGAAAAATTAAGTTTCTCCAATCTTCTCAAAACTCTGGATTCTGATAGAGGGCCATGAGACTTAGATCTGAGTGCAAAAATGGAGGCTCTAGCCCCTTCCAGAGCTGAGATATCGAAACTCAAAAATTCGGCCCGAAAAAAAAGCGACAGTGGTACCCCTTACGTTTTTTTTTTCGGGCGAAAAATTACGTTTCTCCAATCTTCCCAAAACTCTGGACTCTGATAGAGGCCCATGAGACTTAGACCTGAGTGCAAAAATGGAGGCTCTAGCCCCTTCCAGAGCTGAGATATCGAAACTCAAAAATTCGGCCCGAAAAAAAAAACGACAGTGGTACCCCTTAAGTTTTTTTTTTCGGGCGAAAAACTACGTTTCTCCAATCTTCCCAAAACTCTGGATTCTGATAGAGGGCCATGAGACTTAGACCTGAGTGCAAAAATGGAGGCTCTAGCCCCTTCCAGAGCTGAGATATCGAAACTCAAAAATTCGGCCCGAAAAAAAAAACGACAGTGGTACCCCTTACGTTTTTTTTTTTCGGGCGAAAAATTAAGTTTCTACAATATTCTCAAAACTCTTGAATCTGATAGAGGGCCATGAGACTTAGACCTGAGTGCAAAAATGGAAGCTCTAGCCCCTTCCAGAGCTGAGATATCGAAACTCAAACATTCGGCCCGAAAAAAAAAACGACAGTGGTACCCCTTATGTTTTTTTTTTCGGGTGAAAAATTAAGTTTCTCCAATCTTCCCAAAACTCTGGATTCTGATAGAGGGCCATGCGACTTAGACCTGAGTGCAAAAATGGAGGTTCTAGCCCTTTCCAGAGCTGAGATATCGAAACTCAAAAATTCGGCCCAAAAAAAAAAACGACAGCGGTACCCCTTATGTTTTGTTTTTTTCGGGCGAAAAATTACGTTTCTCCAATCTTCCCAAAACTCTGGACTCTGATAGAGGGCCATAAGACTTAGACCTGAGTGCAAAAATGGAGGTTCTATCCCATTCCAGAGCTGAGATATCGAAACTCAAAAATTCGGCCCGAAAAAAAAACGACAGTGGTACCCCTTACGTTTTTTTTTTCGGGCGAAAAATTAAGTTTCTCCAATCTTCCCAAAACTCTGGATTCTGATAGAGGGCCATGAGACTTAGACCAGAGTGCAAAAATGGAGGCTCTAGCCCCTTCCAGAGCTGAGATATCGAAACTCAAAAATTCGGCCCAAAAAAAAAACGACAGCGGTACCCCTTATGTTTTTTTTTTTTCGGGCGAAAAATTAAGTTTCTCCAATCTTCCCAAAACTCTGGATTCTGATAGAGGGCCATGAAACTTAGACCTGAGTGCAAAAATTGAGGCTCTAGCCCCTTCCAGAGCTGAGATATCGAAACTCAAAAATTCGGCCCGAAAATAAAAAAAACGACAGTGGTACCCCTTACGTTTTTTTTTTTCGGGCGAAAAATTAAGTTTCTCCAATCTTCCCAAAACTCTGGATTCTGACAGAGGGCCATGAGACTTAGACCTGAGTGCAAAAATGGAGGCTCTAGCCCCTTCCAAAGCGGAGATATCGAAACACAAAAATTCGGCCCGAAAAAAAACGACAGTGGTACCCCTTACGTTTTTTTTCGGGCGAAAAATTAAGTTTCTCCAATCCTCTCAAAACTCTTGATTCTGATAGAGGGCCATGAGACTTAGACCTGAGTGCAAAAATGGTGGCTCTACACCCTTCCAGAGCTGAGATATCGAAATTCAAAAATTCGACCCAAAAAAAAAACCGACAGTGATACCCCTTTCGATTTTTTTTTCAGGCAAAAAATTAAATTTCTCCAAACTTCTCAAAACTCTGGATTCTGATAGAGGGCCATGAAACTTAGACCTGAGTGCAAAAATGGAGGCTCTAGACCCTTCAAGAGCTGAGATATCGAAACTCAAAAATTCGGGCCGAAAAAAAAAAACGACAGTGGTACCCCTTACGTTTTTTTTTTTTCGGGCGAAAAATTAAGTTTCTCCAATCTTCTCAAAACTCTGGATTCTGATAGAGGGCCATGAGACTTAGATCTGAGTGCAAAAATGGAGGCTCTAGCCCCTTCCAGAGCTGAGATATCGAAACTCAAAAATTCGGCCCGAAAAAAAAGCGACAGTGGTACCCCTTACGTTTTTTTTTTCGGGCGAAAAATTAAGTTTCTCCAATCTTCCCAAAACTCTGGACTCTGATAGAGGCCCATGAGACTTAGACCTGAGTGCAAAAATGGAGGCTCTAGCCCCTTCCAGAGCTGAGATATCGAAACTCAAAAATTCGGCCCGAAAAAAAAAACGACAGTGGTACCCCTTAAGTTTTTTTTTTCGGGCGAAAAATTACGTTTCTCCAATCTTCCCAAAACTCTGGATTCTGATAGAGGGCCATGAGACTTAGACCTGAGTGCAAAAATGGAGGCTCTAGCCCCTTCCAAAGCGGAGATATCGAAACTCAAAAATTCGGCCCGAAAAAAAAACGACAGTGGTACCCCTTACGTTTTTTTTTTCGGGCGAAAAATTAAGTTTCTACAATCTTCTCAAAACTCTTGAATCTGATAGAGGGCCATGAGACTTAGACCTGAGTGCAAAAATGGAAGCTCTAGCCCCTTCCAGAGCTGAGATATCGAAACTCAAACATTCGGCCCGAAAAAAAAAAACGACAGTGGTACCCCTTACGTTTTTTTTTTCGGGCGAAAAATTAAGTTTCTCCAATCTTCCCAAAACTATGGATTCTGACAGAGGGCCATGAGACTTAGACTTGAGTGCAAAAAAGGAGGCTCTAGCCCCTTCCAAAGCGGAGATATCGAAACACAAAAATTCGGCCCGAAAAAAAACGACAGTGGTACCCCTTACGTTTTTTTTTTCGGGCGAAAAATTAAGTTTCTCCAATCTTCTCAAAACTCTTGATTCTGATATAGGGCCATGAGACTTAGACCTGAGTGCAAAAATGGTGGCTCTACACCCTTCCAGAGCTGAGATATCGAAATTCAAAAATTCGACCCAAAAAAAAACCGACAGTGATACCCCTTTCGATTTTTTTTTCAGGCAAAAAATTAAATTTCTCCAAACTTCTCAAAACTCTGGATTCTGATAGAGGGCCATGAAACTTAGACCTGAGTGCAAAAATGGAGGCTCTAGACCCTTCAAGAGCTGAGATATCGAAACTCAAAAATTCGGGCCGAAAAAAAAAACGACAGTGGTACCCCTTACGTTTTTTTTTTTCGGGCGAAAAATTAAGTTTCTCCAATCTTCTCAAAACTCTGGATTCTGATAGAGGGCCATGAGACTTAGATCTGAGTGCAAAAATGGAGGCTCTAGCCCCTTCCAGAGCTGAGATATCGAAACTCAAAAATTCGGCCCGAAAAAAAAACGACAGTGGTACCCCTTACGTTTTTTTTTTTCGGGCAAAAAATTAAGTTTCTCCAATCTTCCCAAAACACTGGATTCTGATAGAGGGCCATGAGACTTAGACCAGAGTGCAAAAATGGAGGCTCTAGCCCATTCCAGAGCTGAGATATCGAAACTCAAAAATTCGGCCCGAAAAAAAAAAACGACAGTGGTACCCCTTATGTTTTTTTTTTTTCGGGCGAAAAATTAAGTTTCTCCAATCTTCCCAAAACTCTGGATTCTGATAGAGGGCCATGAGACTTAGACCTGAGTGCAAAAATGGAGGTTCTATCCCATTCCAGAGCTGAGATATCGAAACTCAAAAATTCGGCCCGAAAAAAAAACGACAGTGGTACCCCTTACGTTTTTTTTTTCGGGCGAAAAATTAAGTTTCTCCAATCTTCCCAAAACTCTGGATTCTGATAGAGGGCCATGAGACTTAGACCAGAGTGCAAAAATGGAGGCTCTAGCCCCTTCCAGAGCTGAGATATCGAAACTCAAAAATTCGGCCCGAAAAAAAAACGACAGTGGTACCCCTTACGTTTTTTTTTTCGGGCGAAAAATTAAGTTTCTCCAATCTTCCCAAAACTCTGGATTCTGATAGAGGGCCATGAGACTTAGACCAGAGTGCAAAAATGGAGGCTCTAGCCCCTTCCAGAGCTGAGATATCGAAACTCAAAAATTCGACCCGAAAAAAAAAACGACGGTGGTACCCCTTACGTTTTTTTTTTTTCGGGCAAAAATTAAGTTTGTCCAATCTTCCCAAAACTCTGGATTCTGATAGAGGGCCATGAGACTTAGACCTGAGTGCAAAAATGGAGGCTCTAGCCCCTTCCAGAGCTGAGATAACGAAACTCAAAAATTCGGGCCAAAAAAAAAACGACAGTGGTACCCCTTACGTTTTTTTTTTTCGGGCGAAAAATTAAGTTTCTCCAATCTTCCCAAAACTCTGGATTCTGATAGAGGGCCATGAAACTTAGACCTGAGTGCAAAAATTGAGGCTCTAGCCCCTTCCAGAGCTGAGATATCGAAACTCAAAAATTCGGCCCGAAAATAAAAAAAACGACAGTGGTACCCCTTACGTTTTTTTTTTCGGGCGAAAAATTAAGTTTCTCCAATCTTCCCAAAACTCTGGATTCTGACAGAGGGCCATGAGACTTAGACCTGAGTGCAAAAATGGAGGCTCTAGCCCCTTCCAAAGCGGAGATATCGAAACACAAAAATTCGGCCCGAAAAAAAACGACAGTGGTACCCCTTACGTTTTTTTTTCGGGCGAAAAATTAAGTTTCTCCAATCTTCCCAAAACTCTGGATTCTGACAGAGGGCCATGAGACTTAGACCTGAGTGCAAAAATGGAGGCTCTAGCCCCTTCCAAAGCGGAGATATCGAAACACAAAAATTCGGCCCGAAAAAAAACGACAGTGGTACCCCTTACGTTTTTTTTTTCGGGCGAAAAATTAAGTTTCTCCAATCTTCTCAAAACTCTTGATTCTGATAGAGGGCCATGAGACTTAGACCTGAGTGCAAAAATGGTGGCTCTACACCCTTCCAGAGCTGAGATATCGAAATTCAAAAATTCGACCCAAAAAAAAAACCGACAGTGATACCCCTTTCGATTTTTTTTTCAGGCAAAAAATTAAATTTCTCCAAACTTCTCAAAACTCTGGATTCTGATAGAGGGCCATGAAACTTAGACCTGAGTGCAAAAATGGAGGCTCTAGACCCTTCAAGAGCTGAGATATCGAAACTCAAAAATTCGGGCCGAAAAAAAAAAAACGACAGTGGTACCCCTTACGTTTTTTTTTTTTCGGGCGAAAAATTAAGTTTCTCCAATCTTCTCAAAACTCTGGATTCTGATAGAGGGCCATGAGACTTAGATCTGAGTGCAAAAATGGAGGCTCTAGCCCCTTCCAGAGCTGAGATATCGAAACTCAAAAATTCGGCCCGAAAAAAAAGCGACAGTGGTACCCCTTACGTTTTTTTTTTTCGGGCGAAAAATTACGTTTCTCCAATCTTCCCAAAACTCTGGACTCTGATAGAGGCCCATGAGACTTAGACCTGAGTGCAAAAATGGAGGCTCTAGCCCCTTCCAGAGCTGAGATATCGAAACTCAAAAATTCGGCCCGAAAAAAAAAACCGACAGTGGTACCCCTTAAGTTTTTTTTTTCGGGCGAAAAACTACGTTTCTCCAATCTTCCCAAAACTCTGGATTCTGATAGAGGGCCATGAGACTTAGACCTGAGTGCAAAAATGGAGGCTCTAGCCCCTTCCAAAGCGGAGATATCGAAACTCAAAAATTCGGCCCGAAAAAAAAAACGACAGTGGTACCGCTTACGTTTTTTTTTTTCGGGCGAAAAATTAAGTTTCTACAATATTCTCAAAACTCTTGAATCTGATAGAGGGCCATGAGACTTAGACCTGAGTGCAAAAATGGAAGCTCTAGCCCCTTCCAGAGCTGAGATATCGAAACTCAAACATTCGGCCCGAAAAAAAAAACGACAGTGGTACCCCTTATTTTTTTTTTTTTCGGGTGAAAAATTAAGTTTCTCCAATCTTCCCAAAACTCTGGATTCTGATAGAGGGCCATGCGACTTAGACCTGAGTGCAAAAATGGAGGTTCTAGCCCTTTCCAGAGCTGAGATATCGAAACTCAAAAATTCGGCCCAAAAAAAAAAAACGACAGCGGTACCCCTTATGTTTTTTTTTTTTCGGGCGAAAAATTAAGTTTCTCCAATCTTCCCAAAACTCTGGACTCTGATAGAGGGCCATAAGACTTAGACCTGAGTGCAAAAATGGAGGTTCTATCCCATTCCAGAGCTGAGATATCGAAACTCAAAAATTCGGCCCGAAAAAAAAACGACAGTGGTACCCCTTACGTTTTTTTTTTCGGGCGAAAAATTAAGTTTCTCCAATCTTCCCAAAACTCTGGATTCTGATAGAGGGCCAAGAGACTTAGACCAGAGTGCAAAAATGGAGGCTCTAGCCCCTTCCAGAGCTGAGATATCGAAACTCAAAAATTCGGCCCAAAAAAAAAAACGACAGCGGTACCCCTTATGTTTTTTTTTTTTCGGGCGAAAAATTAAGTTTCTCCAATCTTCCCAAAACTCTGGATTCTGATAGAGGGCCATGAGACTTAGACCTGAGTGCAAAAATGGAGGCTCTAGCCCCTTCCAAAGCGGAGATATCGAAACTCAAAAATTCGGCCCGAAAAAAAAACGACAGTGGTACCCCTTACGTTTTTTTTTTTCGGGCGAAAAATTAAGTTTCTACAATCTTCTCAAAACTCTTGAATCTGATAGAGGGCCATGAGACTTAGACCTGAGTGCAAAAATGGAAGCTCTAGCCCCTTCCAGAGCTGAGATATCGAAACTCAAACATTCGGCCCGAAAAAAAAAACGACAGTGGTACCCCTTATGTTTTTTTTTTCGGGCGAAAAATTAAGTTTCTCCAATCTTCTCAAAACTCTTGATTCTGATAGAGGGCCATGAGACTTAGACCTGAGTGCAAAAATGGTGGCTCTACACCCTTCCAGAGCTGAGATATCGAAATTCAAAAATTCGACCCAAAAAAAAACCGACAGTGATACCCCTTTCGATTTTTTTTTCAGGCAAAAAATTAAATTTCTCCAAACTTCTCAAAACTCTGGATTCTGATAGAGGGCCATGAAACTTAGACCTGAGTGCAAAAATGGAGGCTCTAGACCCTTCAAGAGCTGAGATATCGAAACTAAAAAAATTCGGGCCGAAAAAAAAAACGACAGTGGTACCCCTTACGTTTTTTTTTTTTCGGGCGAAAAATTAAGTTTCTCCAATCTTCTCAAAACTCTGGATTCTGATAGAGGGCAATGAGACTTAGATCTGAGTGCAAAAATGGAGGCTCTAGCCCCTTCCAGAGCTGAGATATCGAAACTCAAAAATTCGGCCCGAAAAAAAAACGACAGTGGTACCCCTTACGTTTTTTTTTTTCGGGCGAAAAATTAAGTTTCTCCAATCTTCCCAAAACTCTGGACTCTGATAGAGGCCCATGAGACTTAGACCTGAGTGCAAAAATGGAGGCTCTAGCCCCTTCCAGAGCTGAGATATCGAAACTCAAAAATTCGGCCCGAAAAAAAAAACGACAGTGGTACCCCTTACGTTTTTTTTTTTCGGGCGAAAAATTAAATTTCTCCAATCTTACCAAAACTCTGGATTCTGATAGAGGGCCATGAGACTTAGACCTGAGTGCAAAAATGGAGGTTCTAGCCCATTCCAGAGCTGAGATATCGAAACTCAAAAATTCGGCCCGAAAAAAAAAACGACAGTGGTACCCCTTACGTTTTTTTTTTTTTTTCGGGCGAAAAATTAATTTTCTCCAATCTTCCCAAAACTCTGGATTCCGATAGAGGGCCATGAGACTTAGACCTGAGTGCAAAAATGGAGGCTCTAGCCCCTTCCAGAGCTGAGATATCGAAACTCAAAAATTCGACCCGAAAAAAAACAACAGTGGTACCCCTTACGTTTTTTTTTTTTCGGGCGAAAAATTAAGTTTCTCCAATCTTCCCAAAACTCTGGATTCTGATAGAGGGCCATGAGACTTAGACCAGAGTGCAAAAATGGAGGCTCTAGCCCCTTCCAGAGCTGAGATATCGAAACTCAAAAATTCGGCCCAAAAAAAAAAACGACAGCGGTACCCCTTATGTTTTTTTTTTTTCGGGCGAAAAATTAAGTTTCTCCAATCTTCCCAAAACTCTGGATTCTGATAGAGGGCCATGAGACTTAGACCTGAGTGCAAAAATGGAGGCTCTTGCCCCTTCCAAAGCGGAGATATCGAAATTCAAAAATTCGGCCCGAAAAAAAAACGACAGTGGTACCCCTTACGTTTTTTTTTTCGGGTGAAAAGTTAAGTTTCTACAATCTTCTCAAAACTCTTGAATCTGATAGAGGGCCATGAGACTTAGACCTGAGTGCAAAAATGGAAGCTCTAGCCCCTTCCAGAGCTGAGATATCGAAACTCAAACATTCGGCCCGAAAAAAAAAACGACAGTGGTACCCCTTATGTTGTTTTTTTCGGGCGAAAAATTAAGTTTCTCCAATCTTCCCAAAACTCTGGATTCTGATAGAGGGCCATGCGACTTAGACCTGAGTGCAAAAATGGAGGTTCTAGCCCTTTCCAGAGCTGAGATATCAAAACTCAAAAATTCGGCCCGAAAAAAAAAACGACAGTGGTACCCCTTACGTTTTTTTTTTTCGGGCGAAAAATTAAGTTTCTCCAATCTTCCCAAAACTCTGGATTCTGATAGAGGGCCATGAGACTTAGACCTGAGTGCAAAAATGGAGGCTCTAGACCCTTCCAGAGCTGAGATATCGAAACTCAAAAATTCGACCCGAAAAAAAAACGACGGTGGTACCCCTTACGTTTTTTTTTTTCGGGCGAAAAATTAAGTTTCTCCAATCTTCTCAAAACTCTTGATTCTAAAAGAGGGCCATGAGACTTAGACCTGAGTGCAAAAATGAAAGCTCTAGCCCCTTCCAGAGCTGAGATATCGAAACTCAAAAATTCGGCCCGAAAAAAAAAACGACAGTGGTACCCCTTAAGTTTTTTTTTTTCGGGCGAAAAATTAAGTTTCTCCAATCTTCTCAAAACTCTTGATTCTAAAAGAGGGCCATGAGACTTAGACCTGAGTGCAAAAATGGAGGCTCTAACCCCTTCCAGAGCTGAGATATCGAAACTCAAAAATTTGGCACGAAAAAAAACCGACAGTGGTACCCCTTACGTTTTTTTTTTTCGGGCGAAAAATTAAATTTCTCCAATCTTACCAAAACTCTGGATTCTGATAGAGGGCCATGAGACTTAGACCTGAGTGCAAAAATGGAGGTTCTATCCCATTCCAGAGCTGAGATATCGAAACTCAAAAATTCGGCCCGAAAAAAAAAACGACAGTGGTACCCCTTACGTTTTTTTTTTTTGGGCGAAAAATTAAGTTTCTCCAATCTTCCCAAAACTCTGGATTCTGATAGAGGGCCATGAGACTTAGACCAGAGTGCAAAAATGGAGGCTCTAATCCTTCCAGAGCTGAGATATCGAAACTCAAAAATTCAGCCCAAAAAAAAAACGACAGCGGTACCCCTTATGTTTTTTTTTTTCGGGCGAAAAATTAAGTTTCTCCAATCTTCTCAAAACTCTGGATTCTGATAGAGGGCAATGAGACTTAGATCTGAGTGCAAAAATGGAGGCTCTAGCCCCTTCCAGAGCTGAGATATCGAAACTCAAAAATTCGGCCTGAAAAAAAAACGACAGTGGTACCCCTTACGTTTTTTTTTTTTCGGGCAAAAAATTAAGTTTCTACAATCTTCTCAAAACTCTTGAATCTGATAGAGGGCCATGAGACTTAGACCTGAGTGCAAAAATGGAAGCTCTAGCCCCTTCCAGAGCTGAGATATCGAAACTCAAACATTCGGCCCGAAAAAAAAAACGACAGTGGTACCCCTTATGTTTTTTTTTTCGGGTGAAAAATTAAGTTTCTCCAATCTTCCCAAAACTCTGGATTCTGATAGAGGGCCATGCGACTTAGACCTGAGTGCAAAAATGGAGGTTCTAGCCCTTTCCAGAGCTGAGATATCGAAACTCAAAAATTCGGCCCAAAAAAAAAAACGACAGCGGTACCCCTTATGTTTTTTTTTTTTCGGGCGAAAAATTAAGTTTCTCCAATCTTCCCAAAACTCTGGACTCTGATAGAGGGCCATAAGACTTAGACCTGAGTGCAAAAATGGAGGTTCTATCCCATTCCAGAGCTGAGATATCGAAACTCAAAAATTCGGCCCGAAAAAAAAACGACAGTGGTACCCCTTACGTTTTTTTTTTCGGGCGAAAAATTAAGTTTCTCCAATCTTCCCAAAACTCTGGATTCTGATAGAGGGCCATGAGACTTAGACCAGAGTGCAAAAATGGAGGCTCCAGCCCCTTCCAGAGCTGAGATATCGAAACTCAAAAATTCGGCCCAAAAAAAAAAACGACAGCGGTACCCCTTATGTTTTTGTTTTTTTTCGGGCGAAAAATTAAGTTTCTCCAATCTTCCCAAAACTCTGGATTCTGATAGAGGGCCATGAGACTTAGACCTGAGTGCAAAAATGGAGGCTCTAGCCCCTTCCAAAGCGGAGATATCGAAACTCAAAAATTTGGCACGAAAAAAAACCGACAGTGGTACCCCTTACGTTTTTTTTTTTCGGGCGAAAAATTAAATTTCTCCAATCTTACCAAAACTCTGGATTCTGATAGAGGGCCATGAGACTTAGACCTGAGTGCAAAAATGGAGGCTCTAACCCCTTCCAGAGCTGAGATATCGAAACTCAAAAATTTGGCACGAAAAAAAACCGACAGTGGTACCCCTTACGTTTTTTTTTTTCGGGCGAAAAATTAAATTTCTCCAATCTTACCAAAACTCTGGATTCTGATAGAGGGCCATGAGACTTAGACCTGAGTGCAAAAATGGAGGTTCTATCCCATTCCAGAGCTGAGATATCGAAACTCAAAAATTCGGCCCGAAAAAAAAAACGACAGTGGTACCCCTTACGTTTTTTTTTTGGGCGAAAAATTAAGTTTCTCCAATCTTCCCAAAACTCTGGATTCTGATAGAGGGCCATGAGACTTAGACCAGAGTGCAAAAATGGAGGCTCTAATCCTTCCAGAGCTGAGATATCGAAACTCAAAAATTCAGCCCAAAAAAAAAACGACAGCGGTACCCCTTATGTTTTTTTTTTCGGGCGAAAAATTAAGTTTCTCCAATCTTCTCAAAACTCTGGATTCTGATAGAGGGCAATGAGACTTAGATCTGAGTGCAAAAATGGAGGCTCTAGCCCCTTCCAGAGCTGAGATATCGAAACTCAAAAATTCGGCCTGAAAAAAAAACGACAGTGGTACCCCTTACGTTTTTTTTTTTCGGGCGAAAAATTAAGTTTCTACAATCTTCTCAAAACTCTTGAATCTGATAGAGGGCCATGAGACTTAGACCTGAGTGCAAAAATGGAAGCTCTAGCCCCTTCCAGAGCTGAGATATCGAAACTCAAACATTCGGCCCGAAAAAAAAAACGACAGTGGTACCCCTTATGTTTTTTTTTTCGGGTGAAAAATTAAGTTTCTCCAATCTTCCCAAAACTCTGGATTCTGATAGAGGGCCATGCGACTTAGACCTGAGTGCAAAAATGGAGGTTCTAGCCCTTTCCAGAGCTGAGATATCGAAACTCAAAAATTCGGCCCAAAAAAAAAAACGACAGCGGTACCCCTTATGTTTTTTTTTTTTCGGGCGAAAAATTAAGTTTCTCCAATCTTCCCAAAACTCTGGACTCTGATAGAGGGCCATAAGACTTAGACCTGAGTGCAAAAATGGAGGTTCTATCCCATTCCAGAGCTGAGATATCGAAACTCAAAAATTCGGCCCGAAAAAAAAACGACAGTGGTACCCCTTACGTTTTTTTTTTCGGGCGAAAAATTAAGTTTCTCCAATCTTCCCAAAACTCTGGATTCTGATAGAGGGCCATGAGACTTAGACCAGAGTGCAAAAATGGAGGCTCCAGCCCCTTCCAGAGCTGAGATATCGAAACTCAAAAATTCGGCCCAAAAAAAAAAACGACAGCGGTACCCCTTATGTTTTTGTTTTTTTTCGGGCGAAAAATTAAGTTTCTCCAATCTTCCCAAAACTCTGGATTCTGATAGAGGGCCATGAGACTTAGACCTGAGTGCAAAAATGGAGGCTCTAGCCCCTTCCAAAGCGGAGATATCGAAACTCAAAAATTTGGCCCGAAAAAAAAACGACAGTGGTACCCCTTACGTTTTTTTTTTCGGGCGAAAAATTAAGTTTCTACAATCTTCTCAAAACTCTTGAATCTGATAGAGGGCCATGAGACTTAGACCTGAGTGCAAAAATGGAAGCTCTAGCCCCTTCCAGAGCTGAGATATCGAAACTCAAACATTCGGCCCGAAAAAAAAAACGACAGTGGTACCCCTTATGTTTTTTTTTTCGGGCGAAAAATTAAGTTTCTCCAATCTTCACAAAACTCTGGATTCTGATAGAGGGCCATGCGACTTAGACCTGAGTGCAAAAATGGAGGTTCTAGCCCTTTCCAGAGCTGAGATATCGAAACTCAAAAATTCGGCCCGAAAAAAAAAACGACAGTGGTACCCCTTACGTTTTTTTTTCGGGCGAAAACTTAAGTTTCTCCAATCTTCCCAAAACTCTGGACTCTGATAGAGGGCCATGAGACTTAGACCTGAGTGCAAAAATGAAAGCTCTAGCCCCTTCCAGAGCTGAGATATCGAAACTCAAAAATTCGGCCCGAAAAAAAAAACGACAGTGGTACACCTTAAGTTTTTTTTTTCGGGCGAAAAATTACGTTTCTCCAATCTTCCCAAAACTCTGGATTCTGACAGAGGGCCATGAGACTTAGACCTGAGTGCAAAAATGGAGGCTCTAACCCCTTCCAGAGCTGAGATATCGAAACTCAAAAATTTGGCACGAAAAAAAAAACGACAGTGGTACCCCTTACGTTTATTTTTTTTCGGGCGAAAAATTAAATTTCTCCAATCTTACCAAAACTCTGGATTCTGATAGAGGGCCATGAGACTTAGACCTGAGTGCAAAAATGGAGGTTCTAGCCCATTCCAGAGCTGAGATATCGAAACTCAAAAATTCGGCCCGAAAAAAAAAACGACAGTGGTACCCCTTACGTTTTTTTTTTTCGGGCGAAAAATTAATTTTCTCCAATCTTCCCAAAACTCTGGATTCCGATAGAGGGCCATGAGACTTAGACCTGAGTGCAAAAATGGAGGCTCTAGCCCCTTCCAGAGCTGAGATATCGAAACTCAAAAATTCGACCCGAAAAAAAAACGACAGTGGTACCCCTTACGTTTTTGTTTTTTTTCGGGCGAAAAATTAAGTTTCTCCAATCTTCCCAAAACTCTGGATTCTGATAGAGGGCCATGAGACTTAGACCTGAGTGCAAAAATGGAGGCTCTAGCCCCTTCCAAAGCGGAGATATCGAAACTCAAAAATTCGGCCCGAAAAAAAAAACGACAGTGGTACCCCTTATGTTTTTTTTTTCGGGTGAAAAATTAAGTTTCTCCAATCTTCCCAAAACTCTGGATTCTGATAGAGGGCCATGCGACTTAGACCTGAGTGCAAAAATGGAGGTTCTAGCCCTTTCCAGAGCTGAGATATCGAAACTCAAAAATTCGGCCCAAAAAAAAAACGACAGCGGTACCCCTTATGTTTTTTTTTTTTCGGGCGAAAAATTAAGTTTCTCCAATCTTCCCAAAACTCTGGACTCTGATAGAGGGCCATAAGACTTAGACCTGAGTGCAAAAATGGAGGTTCTATCCCATTCCAGAGCTGAGATATCGAAACTCAAAAATTCGGCCCGAAAAAAAAACGACAGTGGTACCCCTTACGTTTTTTTTTTCGGGCGAAAAATTAAGTTTCTCCAATCTTCCCAAAACTCTGGATTCTGATAGAGGGCCATGAGACTTAGACCAGAGTGCAAAAATGGAGGCTCCAGCCCCTTCCAGAGCTGAGATATCGAAACTCAAAAATTCGGCCCAAAAAAAAAAACGACAGCGGTACCCCTTATGTTTTTGTTTTTTTTCGGGCGAAAAATTAAGTTTCTCCAATCTTCCCAAAACTCTGGATTCTGATAGAGGGCCATGAGACTTAGACCTGAGTGCAAAAATGGAGGCTCTAGCCCCTTCCAAAGCGGAGATATCGAAACTCAAAAATTTGGCACGAAAAAAAACCGACAGTGGTACCCCTTACGTTTTTTTTTTTCGGGCGAAAAATTAAATTTCTCCAATCTTACCAAAACTCTGGATTCTGATAGAGGGCCATGAGACTTAGACCTGAGTGCAAAAATGGAGGCTCTAACCCCTTCCAGAGCTGAGATATCGAAACTCAAAAATTTGGCACGAAAAAAAACCGACAGTGGTACCCCTTACGTTTTTTTTTTTCGGGCGAAAAATTAAATTTCTCCAATCTTACCAAAACTCTGGATTCTGATAGAGGGCCATGAGACTTAGACCTGAGTGCAAAAATGGAGGTTCTATCCCATTCCAGAGCTGAGATATCGAAACTCAAAAATTCGGCCCGAAAAAAAAAACGACAGTGGTACCCCTTACGTTTTTTTTTTTGGGCGAAAAATTAAGTTTCTCCAATCTTCCCAAAACTCTGGATTCTGATAGAGGGCCATGAGACTTAGACCAGAGTGCAAAAATGGAGGCTCTAATCCTTCCAGAGCTGAGATATCGAAACTCAAAAATTCAGCCCAAAAAAAAAACGACAGCGGTACCCCTTATGTTTTTTTTTTTCGGGCGAAAAATTAAGTTTCTCCAATCTTCTCAAAACTCTGGATTCTGATAGAGGGCAATGAGACTTAGATCTGAGTGCAAAAATGGAGGCTCTAGCCCCTTCCAGAGCTGAGATATCGAAACTCAAAAATTCGGCCTGAAAAAAAAACGACAGTGGTACCCCTTACGTTTTTTTTTTTCGGGCGAAAAATTAAGTTTCTACAATCTTCTCAAAACTCTTGAATCTGATAGAGGGCCATGAGACTTAGACCTGAGTGCAAAAATGGAAGCTCTAGCCCCTTCCAGAGCTGAGATATCGAAACTCAAACATTCGGCCCGAAAAAAAAAACGACAGTGGTACCCCTTATGTTTTTTTTTTCGGGTGAAAAATTAAGTTTCTCCAATCTTCCCAAAACTCTGGATTCTGATAGAGGGCCATGCGACTTAGACCTGAGTGCAAAAATGGAGGTTCTAGCCCTTTCCAGAGCTGAGATATCGAAACTCAAAAATTCGGCCCAAAAAAAAAAACGACAGCGGTACCCCTTATGTTTTTTTTTTTTCGGGCGAAAAATTAAGTTTCTCCAATCTTCCCAAAACTCTGGACTCTGATAGAGGGCCATAAGACTTAGACCTGAGTGCAAAAATGGAGGTTCTATCCCATTCCAGAGCTGAGATATCGAAACTCAAAAATTCGGCCCGAAAAAAAAACGACAGTGGTACCCCTTACGTTTTTTTTTTCGGGCGAAAAATTAAGTTTCTCCAATCTTCCCAAAACTCTGGATTCTGATAGAGGGCCATGAGACTTAGACCTGAGTGCAAAAATGGAGGCTCTAACCCCTTCCAGAGCTGAGATATCGAAACTCAAAAATTTGGCACGAAAAAAAACCGACAGTGGTACCCCTTACGTTTTTTTTTTTCGGGCGAAAAATTAAATTTCTCCAATCTTACCAAAACTCTGGATTCTGATAGAGGGCCATGAGACTTAGACCTGAGTGCAAAAATGGAGGTTCTATCCCATTCCAGAGCTGAGATATCGAAACTCAAAAATTCGGCCCGAAAAAAAAAACGACAGTGGTACCCCTTACGTTTTTTTTTTTGGGCGAAAAATTAAGTTTCTCCAATCTTCCCAAAACTCTGGATTCTGATAGAGGGCCATGAGACTTAGACCAGAGTGCAAAAATGGAGGCTCTAATCCTTCCAGAGCTGAGATATCGAAACTCAAAAATTCAGCCCAAAAAAAAAAACGACAGCGGTACCCCTTATGTTTTTTTTTTTCGGGCGAAAAATTAAGTTTCTCCAATCTTCTCAAAACTCTGGATTCTGATAGAGGGCAATGAGACTTAGATCTGAGTGCAAAAATGGAGGCTCTAGCCCCTTCCAGAGCTGAGATATCGAAACTCAAAAATTCGGCCTGAAAAAAAAACGACAGTGGTACCCCTTACGTTTTTTTTTTTCGGGCGAAAAATTAAGTTTCTACAATCTTCTCAAAACTCTTGAATCTGATAGAGGGCCATGAGACTTAGACCTGAGTGCAAAAATGGAAGCTCTAGCCCCTTCCAGAGCTGAGATATCGAAACTCAAACATTCGGCCCGAAAAAAAAAACGACAGTGGTACCCCTTATGTTTTTTTTTTCGGGTGAAAAATTAAGTTTCTCCAATCTTCCCAAAACTCTGGATTCTGATAGAGGGCCATGCGACTTAGACCTGAGTGCAAAAATGGAGGTTCTAGCCCTTTCCAGAGCTGAGATATCGAAACTCAAAAATTCGGCCCAAAAAAAAAAACGACAGCGGTACCCCTTATGTTTTTTTTTTTTCGGGCGAAAAATTAAGTTTCTCCAATCTTCCCAAAACTCTGGACTCTGATAGAGGGCCATAAGACTTAGACCTGAGTGCAAAAATGGAGGTTCTATCCCATTCCAGAGCTGAGATATCGAAACTCAAAAATTCGGCCCGAAAAAAAAACGACAGTGGTACCCCTTACGTTTTTTTTTTCGGGCGAAAAATTAAGTTTCTCCAATCTTCCCAAAACTCTGGATTCTGATAGAGGGCCATGAGACTTAGACCAGAGTGCAAAAATGGAGGCTCCAGCCCCTTCCAGAGCTGAGATATCGAAACTCAAAAATTCGGCCCAAAAAAAAAAACGACAGCGGTACCCCTTATGTTTTTGTTTTTTTTCGGGCGAAAAATTAAGTTTCTCCAATCTTCCCAAAACTCTGGATTCTGATAGAGGGCCATGAGACTTAGACCTGAGTGCAAAAATGGAGGCTCTAGCCCCTTCCAAAGCGGAGATATCGAAACTCAAAAATTCGGCCCGAAAAAAAAACGACAGTGGTACCCCTTACGTTTTTTTTTTTCGGGCGAAAAATTAAGTTTCTACAATCTTCTCAAAACTCTTGAATCTGATAGAGGGCCATGAGACTTAGACCTGAGTGCAAAAATGGAAGCTCTAGCCCCTTCCAGAGCTGAGATATCGAAACTCAAACATTCGGCCCGAAAAAAAAAAACGACAGTGGTACCCCTTATGTTTTTTTTTTCGGGCGAAAAATTAAGTTTCTCCAATCTTCACAAAACTCTGGATTCTGATAGAGGGCCATGCGACTTAGACCTGAGTGCAAAAATGGAGGTTCTAGCCCTTTCCAGAGCTGAGATATCGAAACTCAAAAATTCGGCCCGAAAAAAAAAACGACAGTGGTACCCCTTACGTTTTTTTTTCGGGCGAAAACTTAAGTTTCTCCAATCTTCCCAAAACTCTGGACTCTGATAGAGGGCCATGAGACTTAGACCTGAGTGCAAAAATGAAAGCTCTAGCCCCTTCCAGAGCTGAGATATCGAAACTCAAAAATTCGGCCCGAAAAAAAAAACGACAGTGGTACACCTTAAGTTTTTTTTTTCGGGCGAAAAATTACGTTTCTCCAATCTTCCCAAAACTCTGGATTCTGACAGAGGGCCATGAGACTTAGACCTGAGTGCAAAAATGGAGGCTCTAACCCCTTCCAGAGCTGAGATATCGAAACTCAAAAATTTGGCACGAAAAAAAAAACGACAGTGGTACCCCTTACGTTTATTTTTTTTCGGGCGAAAAATTAAATTTCT
This sequence comes from Pimephales promelas, assembly GCF_988280905.1. NCBI lineage: Eukaryota > Metazoa > Chordata > Actinopteri > Cypriniformes > Leuciscidae > Pimephales > Pimephales promelas. The sequence goes on along the minus strand of NC_142789.1, from coordinate 5,732,623 downwards.
CCAATCTTACCAAAACTCTGGATTCTGATAGAGGGCCATGAGACTTAGACCTGAGTGCAAAAATGGAGGTTCTAGCCCATTCCAGAGCTGAGATATCGAAACTCAAAAATTCGGCCCGAAAAAAAAAACGACAGTGGTACCCCTTACGTTTTTTTTTTTCGGGCGAAAAATTAATTTTCTCCAATCTTCCCAAAACTCTGGATTCCGATAGAGGGCCATGAGACTTAGACCTGAGTGCAAAAATGGAGGCTCTAGCCCCTTCCAGAGCTGAGATATCGAAACTCAAAAATTCGACCCGAAAAAAAAACGACAGTGGTACCCCTTACGTTTTTGTTTTTTTTCGGGCGAAAAATTAAGTTTCTCCAATCTTCCCAAAACTCTGGATTCTGATAGAGGGCCATGAGACTTAGACCTGAGTGCAAAAATGGAGGCTCTAGCCCCTTCCAAAGCGGAGATATCGAAACTCAAAAATTCGGCCCGAAAAAAAAACGACAGTGGTACCCCTTACGTTTTTTTTTTCGGGCGAAAAATTACGTTTCTCCAATCTTCCCAAAACTCTGGATTCTGACAGAGGGCCATGAGACTTAGACCTGAGGGCAAAAATGGAGGCTCTAGCCCCTTCCAAAGCGGAGATATCGAAACTCAAAAATTCGGCCCGAAAAAAAACGACAGTGGTACCCCTTACGTTTTTTTTTTTCGGGCGAAAAATTAAGTTTCTCCAATCTTCTCAAAACTCTTGAATCTGATAGAGGGCCATGAGACTTAGACCTGAGTGCAAAAATGGAAGCTCTAGCCCCTTCCAGAGCTGAGATATCGAAACTCAAAAATTCGGCCCGAAAAAAAAAAACGACAGTGGTACCCCTTACGTTTTTTTTTTTCGGTTGAAAAATTAAGTTTCTCCAATCTTCCCAAAACTCTGGATTCTGATAGAGGGCCATGAGACTTAGACCTGAGTGCAAAAATGGAGGCTCTAGACCCTTCCAGAGCTGAGATATCGAAACTCAAAAATTCGACCCGAAAAAAAAACGACGGTGGTACCCCTTACGTTTTTTTTTTTTCGGGCGAAAAATTAAGTTTCTCCAATCTTCTCAAAACTCTTAAATCTAAAAGAGGGCCATGAGACTTAGACCTGAGTGCAAAAATGAAAGCTCTAGCCCCTTCCAGAGCTGAGATATCGAAACTCAAAAATTCGGCTCGAAAAAAAAACGACAGTGGTACCCCTTAAGTTTTTTTTTTCGGGCGAAAAATTACGTTTCTCCAATCTTCCCAAATCTCTGGATTCTGACAGAGGGCCATGAGACTTAGACCTGAGTGCAAAAATGGAGGCTCTAACCCCTTCCAGAGCTGAGATATCGAAACTCAAAAATTTGGCACGAAAAAAAAAACGACAGTGGTACCCCTTACGTTTTTTTTTTTCGGGCGAAAAATTTCTCCAATCTTACCAAAACTCTGGATTCTGATAGAGGGCCATGAGACTTAGACCTGAGTGCAAAAATGGAGGTTCTAGCCCATTCCAGAGCTGAGATATCGAAACTCAAAAATTCGGCCCGAAAAAAAAAACGACAGTGGTACCCCTTACGTTTTTTTTTTTTTTTCGGGCGAAAAATAAATTTTCTCCAATCTTCCCAAAACTCTGGATTCTGATAGAGGGCCATGAGACTTAGACCTGAGTGCAAAAATGGAGGCTCTAGCCCCTTCCAGAGCTGAGATATCGAAACTCAAAAATTCGGCCCGAAAAAAAAACGACAGTGGTACCCCTTACGTTTTTTTTTTTCGGGCGAAAAATTAAGTTTCTCCAATCTTCCCAAAACTCTGGACTCTGATAGAGGGCCATAAGACTTAGACCTGAGTGCAAAAATGGAGGCTCTAGCCCCTTCCAGAGCTGAGATATCGAAACTCAAAAATTCGGGCCGGAAAAAAAACGACAGTGGTACCCCTTACGTTTTTTTTTTTCGGGCGAAAAATTAAGTTTCTCCAATCTTCCCAAAACACTGGATTCTGATAGAGGGCCATGAGACTTAGACCTGAGTGCAAAAATGGAGGCTCTAGACCCTTCCAGAGCTGAGATATCGAAACTCAAAAATTCGACCCGAAAAAAAAACGACGGTGGTACCCCTTACGTTTTTTTTTTTCGGGCGAAAAATTAAGTTTCTCCAATCTTCCCAAAACACTGGATTCTGATAGAGGGCCATGAGACTTAGACCTGAGTGCAAAAATGGAGGCTCTAGACCCTTCCAGAGCTGAGATATCGAAACTCAAAAATTCGACCCGAAAAAAAAACGACGGTGGTACCCCTTACGTTTTTTTTTTTTCGGGCGAAAAATTAAATTTCTCCAATCTTACCAAAACTCTGGATTCTGATAGAGGGCCATGAGACTTAGACCTGAGTGCAAAAATGTAGGCTCTTCCCCCTTCCAGAGCTGAGATATCGAAACTCAAAAATTCGGCCCGAAAAAAAAACGATAGTGGTACCCCTTACGTTTTTTTTTTTTGGGCGAAAAATTAAGTTTCTCCAATCTTCCCAAAACTCTGGATTCTGATAGAGGGCCATGAGACTTAGACCTGAGTGCAAAAATGGAGGCTCTAACCCCTTCCAGAGCTGAGATATCGAAACTCAAAAATTCGGCACGAAAAAAAAAACGACAGTGGTACCCCTTACGTTTTTTTTTTTTTCGGGCGAAAAATTAAATTTCTCCAATCTTACCAAAACTCTGGATTCTGATAGAGGGCCATGAGACTTAGACCTGAGTGCAAAAATGGAGGCTCTAGCCCCTTCCAGAGCTGAGATATCGAAACTCAAAAATTCGGCCCGAAAAAAAAACGACAGTGGAACCCCTTACGTTTTTTTTTTTCGGGCGAAAAATTAAGTTTCTCCAATCTTCCCAAAACTCTGGACTCTGATAGAGGGCCATTAGACTTAGACCTGAGTGCAAAAATGGAGGCTCTAGCCCCTTCCAGAGCTGAGATATCGAAACTCAAAAATTCGGGCCGGAAAAAAAACGACAGTGGTACCCCTTACGTTTTTTTTTTTCGGGCGAAAAATTAAGTTTCTCCAATCTTCCCAAAACACTGGATTCTGATAGAGGGCCATGAGACTTAGACCTGAGTGCAAAAATGAAGGCTCTAGACCCTTCCAGAGCTGAGATATCGAAACTCAAAAATTCGACCCGAAAAAAAAACGACAGTGGTACCCCTTACGTTTTTTTTTTTCGGGCGAAAAATTAAGTTTCTCCAATCTTCCCAAAACACTGGATTCTGATAGAGGGCCATGAGACTTAGACCTGAGTGCAAAAATGGAGGCTCTAGACCCTTCCAGAGCTGAGATTTCGAAACTCAAAAATTCGACCCGAAAAAAAACGACGGTGGTACCCCTTACGTTTTTTTTTTTCGGGCGAAAAATTAAGTTTCTCCAATCTTCTCAAAACTCTTGATTCCAAAAGAGGGCCATGAGACTTAGACCTGAGTGCAAAAATGAAAGCTCTAGCCCCTTCCAGAGCTGAGATATCGAAACTCAAAAATTCGGCCCAAAAAAAAAAACGACAGTGGTACCCCTTAAGTTTTTTTTTTCGGCCGAAAAATTACGTTTCTCCAATCTTCCCAAAACTCTGGATTCTGACAGAGGGCCATAAGACTTAGACCTGAGTGCAAAAATGGAGGCTCTAACCCCTTCCAGAGCTGAGATATCGAAACTCAAAAATTCGGCACGAAAAAAAAAACGACAGTGGTACCCCTTACGTTTTTTTTTTTCGGGCGAAAAATTAAATTTCTCCAATCTTACCAAAACTCTGGATTCTGATAGAGGGCCATGAGACTTAGACCTGAGTGCAAAAATGTAGGCTCTTCCCCCTTCCAGAGCTGAGATATCGAAACTCAAAAATTCGGCCCGAAAAAAAAACGACAGTGGTACCCCTTACGTTTTTTTTTTCGGGCGAAAAATTACGTTTCTCCAATCTTCCCAAAACTCTGGATTCTGATAGAGGGCCATGAGACTTAGACCTGAGTGCAAAAATGGAGGCTCTAGCCCCTTCCAGAGCTGAGATATCGAAACTCAAAAATTCGGCCCGAAAAAAAACGACAGTGGTACCCCTTACGTTTTTTTTTTCGGGCGAAAAATTAAGTTTCTCCAATCTTCCCAAAACACTGGATTCTGATAGAGGGCCATGAGACTTAGACCTGAGTGCAAAAATGGAGGCTCTAGATCCTTCCAGAGCTGAGATATCGAAACTCAAAAATTCGACCCGAAAAAAAAACGACGGTGGTACCCCTTACGTTTTTTTTTTTTCGGGCGAAAAATTAAGTTTCTCCAATCTTCTCAAAACTCTTGATTCCAAAAGAGGGCCATGAGACTTAGACCTGAGTGCAAAAATGAAAGCTCTAGCCCCTTCCAGAGCTGAGATATCGAAACTCAAAAATTCGGCCCGAAAAAAAAAACGACAGTGGTACCCCTTAAGTTTTTTTTTTCGGCCGAAAAATTACGTTTCTCCAATCTTCCCAAAACTCTGGATTCTGACAGAGGGCCATGAGACTTAGACCTGAATGCAAAAATGGAGGCTCTAACCCCTTCCAGAGCTGAGATATCGAAACTCAAAAATTCGGCACGAAAAAAAAAAACGACAGTGGTACCCCTTACGTTTTTTTTTTTTCGGGCGAAAAATTAAATTTCTCCAATCTTACCAAAACTCTGGACTCTGATAGAGGGCCATGTGACTTAGATCTGAGTGCAAAAATGGAGGCTCTAGCCCCTTCCAGAGCTGAGATATCGAAACTCAAAAATTCGGGCCTAAAAAAAAACAACAGTGGTACCCCTTACGTTTTTTTTTTCGGGCGAAAAATTAAGTTTCTCAAATCTTCCCAAAACTCTGGATTCTGATAGAGGGCCATGAGACTTAGACCTGAGTGCAAAAATTGAGGCTCTAGACCCTTCCAGAGCTGAGATATCGAAACTCAAAAATTCGACCCGAAAAAAAAACGACTCCCTTTCGTTTTTTCTTCTCAAAACTCTTCTTCTCAAATCTCTTTTTATTCAAAATCTGGATTCTGATAGAGGGCCATGAGACTTAAACCTGAGTGCAAAAATGGAGGCTCTAGACCCTTCCAGAGCTGAGATATCGAAACTCAAAAATTCGACCCAAAAAAAAAAAACCCACAGTGGTACCCCTTTCGTGTTTTTTTTTCGGGCGAAAAATTAAATTTCTTCAATCTTCTCAAAACTCTGGATTCTGATAGAGGGCCATGAGACTTAGACCTGAGTGCAAAAATGGAGGCTCTAGACCCTTCCAGAGCTGATATCGAAACTCAAAAATTCGACCTGAAAAAAAAAACGACAGTGGTACGTACTAGGGATGCAACGGTACACGGTAAAATCCCGGACAGTTCGGTCAGCCCTGCGCGGGACAATCTAACCTTGTGTCCCGCGGGACTTCGGTTCTGCCATAGAGTTCGTGCTGATCCTTTAACCGTATTTTCCGCACTATAAAAGGCGCACTTAAAAGCCTTTAATCTTCTCAAAAAACAACAGAGTGCCTTATATTAGATCCATATCATATATGGATTAAATTCGCCCGCGAACTCGCGCTCGTGTCCAGCTTATGCCCGCTTTGTCACACGGCCAGTTCAACCTCGTATAAATCAGGTTATGTGTGTGTCGCTCACGAGCGCTCACTCTAACAGACACACGAACAGACCGGCGCTGCTCGCGCATCATAGATGTTCATAAAGCGCTCCCCGTTCACACGGGTCGTCTCATTCAAAACAGCCAACTGTTGTTAGTGAGCCGCCGCACATTGAATAATATGAGTCAGGCTGCGAATGTTAGTTACGTGCCCGCCCCAGCGCGCTCACGCTTACTAAATAAACGCCTCACCTCCGGCTCCGTAGCCTACTCTCTACATTCCCAGCACATAGTGGATGCATAACGCAAACCCAGTCAAATGTTTGACTGCAGTATATTTTTGCACATGAATCTCTCAAAAGTGGATTAGTAACATTGCACTTTGTATCCTGAATGCAGTATTTTTTTTTTATTATATTATTTTGCTCTGCTCTTTTTATTCAAACCACAAGCTAATTTTTGTTAAAGGTAAAAGTGCACTTTTTCTTTCACATTGATCACTTCATTTACCAGTTATCAAGGTTTGGAATTGGGATCCACTTGAATATTTTAAAGTGTGCTCGTTTACATTTTGTATATCATAAGTGGTATTTGAAGAGGTTGTATTGCTTAGTGTTGTTCAGTACAGACTAGAGTGTTAATGTATTCCATACACATTGATGTTCTTCCTACTGTGACATTCTGTTTATGCTCATAAGAAAAATAAAACATATTTTTGGGATGAAATAGCAGTCTCTTTCTGCACAAAACATGTACCGAAACCGAACCGAGACCGTGGCCCAAAAACCGAGGTACGGACCGTACCGTGGGCTATCTGTACCGTTGCACCCCTAGTACGTACCCCTTTCGTGTTTTTTTTTTTTTCAGGCGAAAAATTAAGTTTCTCCAATCTTCTCAAAACTCTGGATTGTGATAGAGGGCCATGAGACTTAGACCTGAGTGCAAAAATGGAGGCTCTAGACCCTTCCAGAGCTGAGGTATTGAGAGTTTTACAATGGCATAAATGCTACGTGGGATCTGAATATCTCAGCTCCGGAAGGGTCTAGAGTAGTACATCCAGAGCAGGCTCTGGTGATGGAACAAGAAGTGGAAGCACTCTTAGCAAAAGAAGCTATAGAACTGGTTCCCCCAGGCCAACAGAGACTCAGGGTTTTACAGCCGGTATTTCCAAAACAGAATGGGGTCTCTGCCTTCCGAATCGTTCGGTCAAGAAACTCAAGTTCAAGATGCTAACATTGAAGCAGATCGTGACTTAAATCAGATCCGAGGACTGGTTTGTCACGATAGATCAGAAAGATGCATACTTCCTTGTTTCCATCCTTCCACAACAGAGGAAGCTCCTTAGGTTCGCTTTCGGGAGCAAAAAATACCAGTATCGGGTTCTTCTGTTAGTCTAGCTCTATCCCCCTGCATGTTTATTGAATGCATAGATGCAGCTCTGGCCTCGCTCAGGCTGCAGGGCATACGCATTATCAACTACATTGACAACTGGCTTATCCTAGCAAAGTCAGAACAGTTGGCGGTTTGGCATCGAAATGTCGTTCTCAATCATATAAAAAGGTGGGGCTAAGAATGAATGCCAAGAAAAGTGTGAATTCTCCAGCAAAGAGGACCACCTTTTTTGGTGTTATATGGGATTCAGTGACAATGAGGGCTGTGCTTTCGCCTGCTCTGGTCGCCATGATCCTCTCAGTCGCAAAAGAGATAAAGCTAGGCCAGTCACTCACAGTAGAACAGTTTCAGAGACTGTTGGGCCTGATGCCAGCCGCGTCCAACATTATACCGTTTGGCCTGCTGTACATGAGGGCCCTGCAGTGGTGCCTCAAGACCAAGGGGTCCCCGAGGGGGAACCCACTTCGTATGATCATGTTCACACAGCGGTGTCTCTGAGGTAATGGAAGTCCGTCAGCTCTCTGGAGGAGTCTCTGGAGGAGTCATCATCTTTTGTGGCACATGAACTGCCTGGAAATGATAGCTGTCTTCACAACATTGAAGCATTTGCTTCCAGACCTGAGGCCATCATATGCTTGTTCTCACAGACAACACATCGTTGGTCTCTTATAAAAAGCATCAAGAGGTCTATGTCCATGCCAGCTATGCAAACTGGCACACCAGACCCTGAGAGCAGTATAGGTTCCAGGGTACAGAAACTTAGGGGCAGACATCCTGTTGAGGCAGGGGCTGAGGCCCGGGGAATGGAAACTTCACCCGGAGGTGCTGAATAATATATGGGAGGTATTTCGGCCAAGCAGAAGTGGATCTTTTGCGTCTCAGGATACAATGCACTGTCCACTTTGGTTCTCCCTCATGCACCAGCTCCCTTGGCCCTGGACGTTGTGGTATAGACATGGCCGAGGCTACGTCTGTACTTTTTTCCCTGATCACTCTGCTCCCAGGAGGTCTGGAGGAGGTCTGCTGGGACAGAATAAATCTACTACTAGTAGAACCGTACTGGCCAAGCTGACTGGTTCTCGGACCTGGTGTCCCTCCTCGACGACTTTCCCTCTGAGAGTCCGATCCGGAGACACTTTCATTCTCCAGTGAGAGGGGTGACCCTTCACCCCAGCCCAGAGATATGGAACCTGTGGGTTTGGCCTTGGAGAGGGCCCAACTCACAGAGTTTGGTCTCTCAACTGCGGAAGTGGAGACCATACTTCTCTCCAGAGCTACCTCCACGAGGAAACTGTATGTACTTAAGTGATGGGTTTTCACTTCATAGTGCCGATCTTGACAGTGGGGTCCAGTTAACTGCCCAATTACAGTGCTGGAGTTACTGCAGGTTTGTTTTTCTGCAGGGTTATCCCCTTCCACTCTGAAGGTGTACGTGGTGGCGTAAACTGCCTACCATGTCCCTTTGGGTGGTTTCCTCTGTGGTGCTTTTAGGCCAGGAGGTGTATGACGGCTTGAAAGTATTATTATATAAGGAGGTATCCCTGCAGGGTGTGGTATGTGGCAGGCTGGTCCTCTCCACTCACATTTGTATGGCTTTACAACGTTGACCAGGGCTCTGCCCCAGTCCTCTCAGTAGTCACACGGACAGGCTTTTGTTCAAATGAAGTTTGGGCATTCTCATTCCCAAAGTGTTCCCATCGACGCAGAGCGAGTTCCCACAAAGGGTAACTTCTCAGATTACGACTGTAACCCTAGATCCCTGAGAAGGGAACGAGACACTGCATCACTTTGACATACTCCCTGCATCCCTGTGATCGACTTGCTTCGGCTAATTCGAAGCTGACGCCGGTGCTTTTATCCTTTCTTGGTCGTGACGTCACCCGCCCGTGACGATCACTCTCGCCGTTAAACTAGTTGACTCAAGTGATTTAAGCTATTTGTCCAGTTGGGCAAGTTAAATTCTCTTTCACTTTTCCCCTTCATAAAAACAAAACGTCCCAGGTTACGACTATAATCCTAGTTTCCTGAGAAGTTTCTGGTAACAAGGTCGCGCTGCTGACACTTTCATGGAGAAGTAAAAACAGATGAGCGTAACAGCACACAAGAAACTCACAGAAGGAACATACTGAGGTAAAAAATCTAAATGTTGAGTTTTTTTATTTATAACATGATATAGCTAGTTATTTAAAGCTACACTGTGTGATTTTTACCCCATCTAGCGGTTAAAAGGTATATGACCATCCAGTGAATATTAGTTTCTGTTCCTCTCAATTCCGATTTCGTTTTAACTCCTACGGTGGCCAATGTAGTCCAAGATTAACATGGCTTCCAGTTCGACCTTGTCCTTGAGTGTTAAATCAAACGTAAACGCGAAAGGCAAAGCTTGAATTAACGGGTATGTCCCTCTTTGGCTAATGTACTTTCAAAATGGAGGGACAACATGGCGACTGACATTAGAACCCCTTACCCGTGTGTATTTTCTATGGCATATTATACACCCACGAGAATACTTTATTACTTGAACGAAGTAAATATACATTAATGAGCTATATATTTTTGAAAGAACTGTTTTTAGCTAAGAATAAACTAAAAGTTTTACACAGTGTAGCTTTAACATAACACATAAAAGGAAACAGTTTTGCTGAATATAATCATGATTGCAAATGTAAAATTTATTTTATAGTTCAATTAACAAGTAGCCTATTAAATATTAAGTCACTTACATTATAGACACATTATTGGCTGTTTTAGAACTCTATTTCACCGATGAAAATAGTTCCAAAGGAAAACAATAATCAGCGCTGTCTTTTGTTTACTGAAGATTATGATTCAGCATTTTGAAAGAATCGTTTGAATAAATGACTCAATGACTCACTCATTAAGATGGTCACTTGCGGCAACATATTGGTGGTTTAGTTTCATGTGTAAAAAAAATCATTGCATTTTTGCGATTTTTGTGGTCATTTTCCTGTGGGACTTTTGTAGGAATTCTTCAAGACTCCTGCAGGTATACAACAAATCCTGTCCTGTAGGATTTTCATTCTGTCCTGCAGGATTCCTGCATGATCCCCACACTGTCCAACGATCAAGTCCTCCTCACACAATATAAATGTAAGAATCGGACCTGAAAGACGATGCATACATTTAATACGTTTAAAAAATTGGCCTTTATAAAGGTAAATTACGCCCTGGGGGTAATTATCACAAATATGCAAATTTAAGTAGCCTATGTAAAAGCTGATTGCCTCAAGCTTTTAAAATTGCCTCAGAATAAACCATATTTATAACAGCAAAAATCCTCCCGGAATAAATAACTGTTATTTTACATTTGATCTTAATCTTGACCTGAAAATATTAAAGCTTTAATTTAATCTGTTTCATATTAATTTAACAATTTAATCTGTTTCATATTTGTTCTATTAAATTAGCTTTTGGCCATTGCTTGTAATTACGTTTATTCGTTCTTATTTTATTACTCTCCTTTAATAACACTTTGACTTTATATTCAGACTCACTATAGTTAAGTCTTATTAGGCCTAGTTTTGCTGTTGTATCAAAAATGTCACTTGTAGGCCAATCTAAAACATTTTTGCTTGTTTATTTGAATAAAAGGTTGCATGGGTCCAAATTGCGCGGCTGTAATGAGTGGTGGGCGCTAATGTGCAGTGGTGCCTCTACGCAAATGCATGAAGAGAAAAAAACTGCCTTCATTAAAAAAAATCAGTTAACTACGTGCAGTGCCGCTGCTGGCCATTTATCATAATTCCTTTATGATGCTCCCCCCCAAAAAAAAAAATTAATACTTAAATTATTTTTTTAATTTACTAAAGGCAACAATTTGTATTTTATTCTCAATATGTACACACACATTCATTATCCTGTGCCTAACATGATGAAAAAGGCTTTGTTCATGTTGCTTGTCCCCTCACAATTGGCTACATGTTACATAGGTCTTTCAGTTCAAAATGGCCAAATTAGACAAAACTATATTAGCTTGCCTAATTATTTTTTGTCATTCGTTTAACATTTATGACCAAAAAAACTGTCAAATATATACTTACATCCAGTGTTGGGGAGTAGTTAACTACAAGCTAGCGACACTAATAACTTAACTACATTTTTCAGTAGCTTGGCTGTAGCTCAGTTGCTTTTTAAACAGTGTAGCTTTTCCAGTAGCTAACTACTTTTTGCAGCAAGTAGCGGTGTAGCGCGAGCAAAAGCTACATTGCGTTTGTCGAGCCTGCGCGAATCAGCCCGATGCAAGGATATTCTTCATCTTGTTAGATTACAAACTCATTTTTTGCCATTACCGCCACCTGTTGTTTAATCACGCGTCTTGCGGCTAACGGTTCACTGACGTAAAGAAGTGGATTGACAGTGACACACCCATATTATGATTATGATGGAGCCAGAGGTGACGGCAGATTTGGATGCTGGAGAAACAACTAAAGTTAATTACCCATGGCCTTATTTGTCCAAGTTCAATCGGTATTTTTGAGAAAATGTTCTAAATGCAATTTATATTGATGTGTATTTAGTTCTTGCAATGTTGTAGGCTATTTGTTGCAATTTTGCACTTTTGGCAAACAGTCTGCGATATTTGAGTGTTGTGTGTAATAAAACAATAGGCTACTCTATGAAATCATAATTGTATTGCATTGTTTTAAACACTAAATATTTTAATTAAAACATTCATCAGACACTTATTCAGTTATTTATAATATATAATTTATAGCATGTTATAATAATAATATGTAATATAATATTTATAATATGTTGTTCAAAAAGCAAAAGTAGTTTCAACGTAGCTAGCTATTTTTTGATAGTAATGTAACCGAGCTTTTGTATTGGGTTCGCCTAAACACTTTAAACTAATAAAATAATAAAAACGGGAGACAGAAGTTCCAGGAACGATGCAAACTCTCTTTATTCTTTCTTGAACACATGTGCTCCTCATTCACTTATGCGCATGCTCCTCCCCTCTTGCCTATGGCAAGTCCCAAAGGACAGAATGTGTTACACACGCATAAACAGAACATTACTGTAGCTTTAGCTTCTGTACCTACTTTAATCTGTTACATACGTCCCATCCCCCTAAAATAAACGTCCCCGTTTATCTACCAAAGAACAAGGGATAGAATGGAAAACAGGAACAAGAACAATACACATCAACATGTATAATACTCTAACCCATGTTCAATCATAAAACATTTTGTACACTATGGAATCACAATGCTCACTTATAAATTTTCCACTCTGCACAAGAATCTTTTTTTTCTTTTTTTTTTACAACAATGAACCTCAGTACCGTACAAAATCTTTCAAGAAACCAGGAGGTTTCAACCTTCTCCCAGCCCTACTTATAACAGGAATGAGCTTTTCAGGTCCCTGAAGTACCTCCCCTAAATCCTCTCGAGGTGAACTGCACTTCACTCCCCCCAATATCTCAGGTTCCGTAGGAGGGGAATCAGGTAAAGAATCCGGAACCACAGACAGTTTCTCAGTAGAAGACGGTGTTGGAAAAGGCAGTGTATAAGGTCTCAACCTATTGTAATGTACAACCTGACCACGTTCATCCGAGTCTATAGGGCTAACGATCCGGTACGTCAGTCCAGGCTCTCCACCAGACTCCATGACCTGCACAATCTGAAAAGGTCCTTTCCAGTGGGGTGCTAGCTTCATACGGCTCTCCACAGGGTTATTGAGCCACACCATGGCACCGACCGTATAGGGCTGATGTCTGAGGTCCGAATCATGGTATAGTTTATATCGATCAAACGCCACCTCACTGTACATTCTCGTGCTTCTGAAAGCGTTTTGCAGCTTTGCCAGCAGAGTGGATACGAAGTCAGCATGAGACTTTGAAACGTCACAGTCAAGTATACGGGTGGCCAGTAAACAGTCAGTGGGCATCCTTGGTTCCCGTCCATGGACTAGGAAGTATGGCGAGAACTTGGTACTAGAATGATTTGAGGAGTTGTATGCAAATGCTACCTGTTTGATATAATCATCCCATTCGCCCCCACACGACAAGAGTATCTTAGCAATTTGGTCAATCAACGTCCTGTTAAAACGCTCCACCATGCCGTCTGAGGCTGGGTGGTAGGGAGTAGTGCGCGTTTTCTTTATGTTGAGCAAGTTACACAGGGTCAGGACCACCTCTGATTCGAACTGTCGGCCCTGATCTGAATGTAAAGTTTCGGGAATGCCATGTAGTAGAATGTAGTCAGCAAACAGGCAATGTGCGACAGTTTGTGCAGATTGATTAGTCAAAGCATGTAAATTAACAAACTTCGTGAAATAATCCTCAACTACCAGTACATACCGATTACCTTTGGTTGTTATTGGCAGTTCTAAAATGTCCATCGCAACTCTCTCAAAGGGTCGCATTGCGAGGGACCCGCCCATGGGTGCTTTATGAATAGGGACAGGCCTACGACGAGTCTGGCACGCTGTGCACTGCTCGCACCAGTCTTTGATGTCCTTAAACATAGACGGCCAGTAGCAAAAACGTCTCGCCCGTTCCCACACTCGCTCAGCAGAAAAGTGAGCAGCGGTTGGGGCCCCATGCAGCTGCATAAGAATATCATGTTTAAGACCAGGAGGAACCACGACTTGGGCAACAGGTTCACCTGTGAGAGGACAGGAAACAGAGCGACACAACAGTCCATTTATCATCGAGAGACGGTTAAACACAGTCCAATATTTTCGTAAACTCGGAGATGCACCCGTCAGTTGTCTCCTAGGAGGCCTTTGTGATCGTTCCACCCATTGCCTTACTGTGTTAATATCAGGATCGTTCTGTTGCATAGCAACAATGTCCGCTGCATCACACGATAACTCAGACAGGCTCATTACGGTGTCCGCAGTGAAAAACGAGTTAGTCACAGTCCCTTCTTCAGCCACCTCAGTTGTCGCGGAACAAGAAATGTTGTTATTTGATTGTTCGGCGCTCACCACATTCACGTCCCGCACTTCTTTGACTACCGTTTCAACATCCTTCCTGTCTGGTGTCACCGGACGGCGGGACAGTGCATCCGCGTTTTTGTGCTGATTGCCCTTTTTGTGCTCAATGACCCAGTTCAGTGGGTCCAGTTCCAAGAGCCACCTAGCCCTTCTGCCCGTCGGGTCATCCTCGATAGACATGCGCCGTAGTGCTAAGAGTGGCCGATGATCCGTAATGATGGTGAATGACGAGAGTCCAAGATAGTGTCTAAATTCCCTCACTGCCCACACGATAGCCCATAACTCCCGGTCAAAAGTGGACCATCGTCTTTGTGTGGCGTTCAAAGCACGGCTGGCATAGGCCACCACACACTCGCGTCCCTCTTTTTCCTGTGCGAGCACAGCACCAACAGCCCACTTAGAGGCATCAGTATATACTTTGAAAGGCACTTTGAACTCAGGCATCGTCACAATGGGAGCTGAAGACAATATTCCCTTTAGATAGTTAAATGAGTTGTCACAATCAGTACTCCACACGAAAGGCACGTTTTTACCAACCAGCTGATTGAGTGGAGCTGCATGTTTCGAAAAGTCCTTTACAAAACGACGATAATATGAACACAGTCCCACAAATGCTCTAACCTCGGAGGGAGACTGGGGAACTGGCCAATTTCTCACCTTCTCTGTGTTTCTCGGGTCAGGCTGCAACCCTTTCTCAGAAACGACATGACCCAAGAAGACCACATGATCCCTGGCCAGGTGGCATTTTCCAGGGTTCAATTTCAAACCTGCTGATTTTATCCTAGAAAACACCTCTTTCAGATGGGTTAAATGCTCTTCAAATGTTCCACTATAAATCAAAATATCGTCCAGGTACACCATACAAATGTGCCATGGGAGTCCTCTTAGAACTAGCTCCATCATCCGTTGAAAAGTTGCGGGAGAGTTGGAAAGTCCCATTGGCATGGAGCGCCACTGATATAGACCCTGACCCGTGGTAAAAGCTGTTTTTTCTCTGTCTTGCTCGGCTACCTCCACCTGCCAGTAGCCATTAGAAAAATCCAACGTGCTGAACCATCTGGAGCCCGCTAATGCGTCCAGTGTATCATCCACGCGTGGCAGAGGGTGAGAGTCCTGGATAGTGACACTGTTCAAACGTCTGTAGTCGACACAGAAACGCCAAGCCCCACATTTCTTTTTCACAAGCACGACTGGAGATGCCCAGGGGCTACAGCTTTCCTCGATGATGCCATCAGCTAGCAATCCTGCCACCTGCCGCTCGATTTCAGCTCGCTTTTCAGGTGATGTACGGTATGCTCTACACTTAATAGGGGCCTGTTCACCTGTTCTGATGTAATGCTGAACTAATGTGCATTTTCCTCTACTCTGCCCTGCTGAATTGAAAATGTCAATGTACTCCAGCAACAATGACGAGAGCTTTTCCTTGTCTGGTTCTGAAATCGGCGACTCACTTAAAGAAATAGGTGGAGCTGTGTTACGGGGGTTAGAAACGGCGTTTCCACTTGAGTCCTGCTTCATATGCTGGACATCAGAATCAGTCACCGAATAAAACTCGCCCAGGTGCGTCCCCTGTCTGATAGAAATGTCCTGTCCAGTCGGATTCAAAATCCGAGCCTTAGTTAGTCCATCGTGCACGTTAGTGAGTGTGTGCGCAATAACCAAACCGGCTGAATCAGACACGTTAGGTTCCAAATACCCCAAAAAGTCACTAGACACCTGGGCCACGCTAGGCGAATCAATCCTAACAGGCACAACTGACTCACTGAGGGCTGGAAATGTCATATTTGTGGCTAGAGACACATTGCAGCATACTGGGACAAAATCTTCGCTGGCAAGAAGCGGAATGGAAACGTCCCACAACTGCAGTTTAGCCTGACTAACGTCCAGCAGGGCATGATTTTTTACTAAAAAATCCCATCCCAACAATACGGACTGCGTCGCTTCTCTCACCACATGAAAAACTTGTTGCCATGTTTCAGTGCCCAGCTGTAGTGTCACAGTAAGAGTGCCCAGCGTATCCAACATCTGCCCGTTTACAGCTCGGGTCGCAATATAGTCTTTCTTCATAGGTCAACTGCGAAGTGCTGGGACTGACATTCGAAAATCTGAGCTCATTAGTGATACACTAGAACCGGAATCTATTAAAACAGGAAGTTCAATGCCCTCAATAGTTCCTTTCACATATGATACCAGTGGCCCCTTATTAGTGTTTCTGTACGCCTCTGTGTCCAGCAAAGGATAGGAATTGTCATCATGTTTGAGGCCCCTGGGTAATACAGCTGGTGTTTGGGCCGCAACATCAGCTACAACCCGTTTCCCGGGTCGTAGTTCCTCTCCTCACCACCAGGTGTCATGAAGCGCACTCCCTGCTTCCTTGATTCCTCCTCATAACTGCCACGTCTCCGCACGCTGGGGTTGGGGGAAGGGCTGGCGTTTCGTCTCATAGGGCTACGAGTCGCATTGTATTCCTTACGACCATTGAAATCCATAAATGGTTTTCTTTCAGATGAGCGACCTCTCTGCGTCTCATATGTCTGCATACGGCATGCACGCCCCTGACAACAGCACTGACTTGACGTGACGGGGAGTGCGCTCTACTCCACTCTGTGCCGCTACGGCTCACTCTCTCTTTCAGTCGGTGATTTTCGTCCTCCAAACGGTTAAGAGATACTTTCATGCCCCTCACCTCGTCAGTTAATCTATCAATCGCTCTGTATAGTCCACTTATGTCCGACACAGAGTTCACATTAGCAACAATCCCGTCGGCAGTCTGACTATGATTGACATTAGCAGTCACATGTCCCATATCAAATGCATTTCTCGCGTTCTCACACCGACCTGCAATCATCACAGCCTCGTCCATGTCCGTCACCCCTTGCTCATAACATTTTGTCCTCAGCACCGGGTCCAGACCCGCCACGAAACGGCGAAACTTCTCTTCTCTCTGGGCTCTGTCGCCGTAATCGGGAAAAGCCTCATCCACAAGCTTGCTGATTTCTGCTGCGTACACTTCCAAACTCTCCCGCGCTGCGCGGGGGCGGGCAGATAGGCTGGCTCTGAATCGCTCCATGAATTGTCTCCTTCCAAAAGCCTCTTTTAGCTTCTCCTTCACCGCATCATAGTCCGATTTAACAGCATCAGAGAGACTGTCCCATAGGGAAAAGGCTGCGTTGCACAGGCGCGTAGGTAAAATCCTTGTCAGTTCATAGTTGTATGAAGCGGCTCCGCTCCCTTCCGTGAGCGCTTTGACCGACACTTCAAACTGTCTGGCCCAGCACACGAAGCTTTGCCTCTCATCCCCGGAGAACGGCGCAGGCAAATCAATTCGCACGCTTCTATGGCCTCTTTCACGGTCCCGCATAATACTAAAACTGTCCTCCTCGTCCTTGCACCACATAACGACAATCCGTTGACCGCGTGTGCTATTAACTATAAACTTTAGAAGCTACAATAACTAAAATGGTGTATCACCCGCCGAAACACTTTTGAACATTAATTAAACCTAGAAAAAAAAATAAAACCGCTGCCACCAATGTAACCGAGCTTTTGTATTGGGTTCGCCTAAACACTTTAAACTAATAAAATAATAAAAACGGGAGACAGAAGTTCCAGGAACGATGCAAACTCTCTTTATTCTTTCTTGAACACATGTGCTCCTCATTCACTTATGCGCATGCTCCTCCCCTCTTGCCTATGGCAAGTCCCAAAGGACAGAATGTGTTACACACGCATAAACAGAACATTACTGTAGCTTTAGCTTCTGTACCTACTTTAATCTGTTACAGTAATTTGTAGTGTAGCTAGCTACTTTTCCAAAAGGGTAACTTGACTGTAGTTTAACTACTTTAACGTACGAGTAGCTTGTAGCTTGTCAAACTACAGTTTCAGAGTAGCTTCCCCAACACTGCTTACATCTTATCTCGCACTTGACCGTACACTGAAGCATCGAGTTGCACTGTTAAAATTCGCGCTCAGCGTCTGTGAACATAAAGCCCGCCTACTTTGATTTGATTGGCCATCTCAAATATTCTGACATTGACTAGCGGTGACAGACCAATGAGGCTCTGAACACACACCAGAGCCGGCCCGAGGCATAAGCGAACTAAGCGGCCGCTTAGGGGCCACCAGGGGGCCCCCTAATCGGGGTTATTTTTTATTTTTTTGGATTACTTAAACAAGTGACATAAATCAATGAATGAATGAATATGACTGAATGAATCATTCAAGACAACAAAACTCTGATTCAATGATCAATATACCTGCCTACAAGTTACAACTGCTGCTGCTGTGTCTGCCAGCGTTTCAGTCATGCGCACTTTGCGCATAATCCTCTAGACACCTCGCGCGTGCATAGATAATTTGTGCGCAACTGCGCCTAGTCACGGTATCGGTATTGGAGAAAACAGCCCGCAGGGGAACATAACCTTCAAGGTGTAAGTGTAACTGTTTGAATAAATAATAAACATAGCAGTTTGAACTCCACTTTATTATACCACACAGACCTCCAAAAACCCGCGACACTCCAGTAGCCTACCAAGTGCGCAGTCTGCACACGACCCATCTACGGCTAGCCCCGAGGGGAAAAATACATTGCATACACACATACAACGAGCGCCAAAACATCATTACCGGTATTATAGTAACAGACTTTCTTGGATTATGTCATGTAATATCTAACAAAGTCTCTTACGATAATAATAATAATACACATAAAGAGGGTTATTCTGCACGACGTGCAAAACTTAAGCCCCGCTTTGACTGTTGAAGAGAAGTGTGCTGAAGAGCTTGCATCAATGAGGGCTCTGCAAATTATATATACATACAAACACACACACACACACACACACACACACACACACACACACACACACACACACACACACACACACACATATAAAGACAGAGAATATTATTGTCCTCAAACAAAGCACTAATCTGTTTATTTTTAAGTTACACATTCTACATTGACTAAAAACATGTTTGATGTTTCTTTTTTAATCACAGTATTATTGTATACAGAAAAAAAAATTTTGTAATTCAGATGAGAATGAGGTTAGTGTTTTACAATTTTAAGGAAAGCAAATATTGAAATATAGCACATGGATTTTAAATTCATTCAGCTTCAATTACCAATTTGTAGTTTACCAATTTATCTTACTTTTATTTAGGCTAAAGCAAACTATACATTTAAAAGATTAGGGTTATATGCATATTTTGTCATTTAAAAAAATAGAAAATTGTTCTGCAAAAAAATAAGGACCTACAGGAAAAATCTACAGTCAGCCACACACACACACACACACACACCCACAAACACAGACACCAGCAAACCCCCCCCCCTCCTCCTCCTCCCTCCTCCTCCCCCACAGACACTGATAGAGACAAGATACAAATCCAAACTACAATATCTGACTTTCTTTTGGTCTGAGTTTCTTACTGTTAATTAGAAAGTTGATTGGCTTGACAAGAACAATATACGTGGCAAGTTTTGTAACTGTAGGTAAAACGAGCAAAGTTATAACACATTTTATGTCCTTTTTTAGTCATAAAATTCATTTCCTCACCACGGCCAAACCGTTCGAGATATCAAAAATCTGTCCGGAATTGAGCATCCTCAATGTCTTGACTTCATGCACACCGAGTTTGGTGGTGATTGGTAAACACATGCGTTGTAATTTGATGTATTTCTCCTAGGAGATTTATTCAAACAACCCATAATTCCCGACTTCCATTTGAACTGTCGTAAAACTTAGAGCACGAAAGTTGTTTGGCCTGATGTGATAAGTGTACCGAGTTTCATATTATTACATGCAAGTGTGTTTGATTTATGGACCAAATTTTCAGATCAAGTTTATGGACCAAGTTAATTTAATTACTAAACTAATTATATAAAACTATTGTCAATGCACTACAATTAAACTGGTTATATTATGCCTTTACTTATAAAAAAAATTAAAATAAAAACTTATTTAAAACATACCAGGCTTAAGAAATATTTTATTTTGTCCCCCGGCCACAGCACAAGGCGCCGCGAAGCCGTCGTCTCCCGCGATGGATGGATGGATGGATGTTTAGTGGCTTTTAATCTTTCAATTATCATATATATATTAGGGCTGTGCAAAAGTTAATTGCGATTAATCGCATCCAAAATAAAAGTCTGTGTTTACATAATATATTTGTGTGTGCTGTATATAATTATTTTGTATATATAAATACCTATGCATGCATGCATGTATATATTTAAGAATTATTTGCGGTTAAATTCTGTATATATATATATAAATACATAATCTATATTATATAAATATTTTATATATGAATAACATATTTTCTTAAATATATACATGCATGTGTGTGTATTTATATATACAAAATAATTATATACAGCACACACAAATATATAATGTAAACACAGACTTTTATTTTGGATGCGATTAATCGTAATTAACTTTTGCACAGCCCTAATATATATATATATTATATATATGATAATTGAAAGATTAAAAGCCACTAAAAGCCTGTTGTATCATATTTGTCATTTACATTAACATAAAAAAGTAAAATAATTACATAAGTAAATAATCATCATTACATATATTAATGAGTGTATACATATACAAACATTAAATTCAACAAAAAAAATGCTAAATAAATTTATCGATAATTAATATTCAATTTAATTTACATCAATAAAGTAGGCAATAATAATGTATAATAAAAAAAATCAAATTATATATATATATATATATATATATATATATATATATATATATATATATATATATGTTTATATATATATTGTTGCGGTCCCTGGTCTAGGTCAGACAGTAACATAAACACTAACACCAATTCCTTCAGTTAGCTTGAATTTATTATCATTCTGGATTTGTTTCAAAAGCAGCATTTCTTATCATTCACCAAAACAATATCTGGAAAATAAATTAACAAAGAAAACAAACAGGAAAAAGATTAAAAGCAAGATCTTCAGGGTGAGCTAATGCCAAAATAATAAACCAAACAGAACTAACTTTCCCCAAAGAAACTACCTTACCTATGAATTAAAATAAAAGAAAACAAAACATACAATGAAATACCCTACCTCCTTAACTACCAATAAACAGGAGAAAAACAAAGGCCTTTCAGCCTACAAAAGAAACAAGGTACTCACCCCCTACGGCTTCTCAAATAATCATACACATACAGATGAGATCATCAACACTGGCGTTTTAACACAAATCACCCAGGATCAAAGAAACCATACAAGAGCACATTAATCACACGATTGTGCTACATTTTCACAGAGAGCAAACACACAGTACAACCCCAGTTGCAATCAATGGCAGAGCGCCCCCTCTAGTGGTATTCCAGGGAATTTATGGTCCAGGACTCTCCTCTGATCCAATCACAATCAGCGTGTTGTTAGATCCAGGACCAATCCTAAAGGAGAAGGAGACAGCAGCAACAACAGCAGAACCAACATAGCTGCATTACATCACAACCGTAACAATATAAACATTCAAATTAACAATTAAATAAATAAAAAAATGATGTATGATAATTAACATTAACACGAGCATGAATAAATTAAATCTTTAAAAATACAATTTAAATTAATGTAAATCATATATATAGGCCTACAAACATTAAAATAATAATGAAAAATGAAAAAGTCATGTTTTTTTTTAAAAAAAATACATGTTTTTTGTCTCAGAATAAGATGGAAAATAGCAGAAAGTAGTGTCTAAAAAAACGTAAATATTAACAATAAAAATGTATGATAATGTTTAATAATATGAACATGAATACATTATAATTGGTATAATTAATATTTTAGCCTAGAAACATTACAATAACAACAAACAAACAATTATTAAAAGTCATGTGTTAGGAAAAGATCATGAAATTGTGTCCTAATACGATGGAAAATATCAGGCAAATGAGTCTTAAAATCAATTTTGGCGTCTTTCAGCACCCATACCGTGCAGGATTTGACGTGCATGCAAAAAAAATAAAAAAAAATGTGCGGCTAGCTTGACCGTGTATTTTCCACGCGCGGCCCACTTGACCGCAGTCATGAAAGCCACTAGATTGCACTGTGTTATGTATGTGACGAACTATGCCGATTATCAATGTAGGCTACTAGTGGAAACGTTAAGAGAAAATAAATAGAGAGGCTGAGATCATACGTCAAAGTAGGCTATTTTATTCGAATAAAATGATCAAAACAAGACTATTGTGGTGTATTTTAGTTGTAGCCTAAAACAGGTTGTTGTTTTGGTAGGTCTCAAATCATTTAAAAAAGTGTGCCCCCCTATGAAAATTAAATGCCCCCCCTCCCCCCTCCCCCCTCCCAAAGCCATTCTCTCTTTCCAATGTTTAAATCAAAACAATAATCTTTCATTTTTTCTGCGGCTCTGATGCGCTGCTGATTGACGTCATCGGAATGCATTCTATTTGCACGTCACAGTATACTGGAGCTTTTCTCACTGAACTCGTTACTTGTTGCCTTCAGTCTACAGCTTCAGTGTGCAATTTTGAATCAGTGTACGATTCCCCATCAGGATTTTATTTTGATTAGCTGCATTTTCATTCAGTGTATGCTTTTTGTTCATTGTCCAATTTAATATCCATTTGGGTCTGTTTTTTAAGGACAGTTGAATTGCACATTACAGCTGTTTATGGTTTCAGAATACATTTTGACCAGTAGGATTTTGAAACAACGTACTACTTTACATCAGAATGTATTCCATCACACGATTTCGCCCGAGCAAGTCACAGGAAGCGGAACATCTCGATTTTGAAAAACCTTATCGTGGTTTACGCTTCCCTAGACTGAATCTGAGTCCACATCCGCCTGAACGACGCTACATTACGACGAGGGTAAGTAGGCTATCATATGATTCAATGTGTTTTTTCAACCATCATCATCAGTCATTATTAACATTAAGCTTGCGTTCATATGTTGAGCATTGTACTTAAGTGTTTTCTCATTCTTCTGTATCGTCAACAGGCTCTCGCACGCCAGAACATAGTTATCGTGATGGAAAAGCCAGTCAGCCAGTCTGTGAAGCTTCCTGCTATCTCCGGCTCTTCCCAGCCCAGAGCTGAGATTGCCCAGCAATCTCAAACAGGTTTGCAAACCAATACAGGCCTGCGTCCAGAGCCACCACAATACGGCATCAAGGCTGATCAACGCAGGGCTGCGCTTGAACAAAAAAGGCGCAAGGAAGTAAGTGAATTTTGTATATTCTGATCGTTTTAAATCAAATGAATATGAAATGTTGAAATATGAAATAACTGCTTGTAAATTGTGTGGACTAAGTGTTTCTTTTGTGTGTAGCATCTGCACTCTTGTAACCTTTCTCTCTTTTTCTTTCTCAGCGTAATTTGGAGTTATTTAGTGATGATATTCCTCCGAAGGAAAGGCCGCATCGTTCATCTCTAATTGCCCTAAAACCCCCAGTTTTTAAAGACTTCCAACCTGTGCCACCCCCCAAAAAGGGGCAGACTTTGGATGCGACGTAAGTTCTACAAATACATGTTTTTATGACTCAAAGCGATAGAGCTACTGTGATGATCATCAGTGGCTATTTTAATTTTATGGTTTGAGTGAGCTCTTGATAATCTTACGCTTGCTTTCTCTGTTTTACAGTGACCGTGACACTCGAAATGCTCGTTGGGAAGAAATGAAGAAGGAATTAAAGAACTTTCCACTGAAAAACGTACTTTCCCTTTACTTTTGTCTCATTAAATATTTTAATATGGATCAATATTAATATTATATTGTGTGATGCTAACTTAAAAATCTCATCTCTATTGCAGAGCAGGAAAGTGAGGCGGCCCCCAAAGAAGGACCCGGAGGAGGACCCGAGGTTTGCAATGAGGACCAAAGAGGAACTAGAGGAAATCGCAGAACGCGAGTTCGCCAAACTACGTCAAATGTGGTTTGAGGAGGAAATGCTTAAAAAGACACCCTGTAAGGTGGAGGAAAAGAGAGTCGAGAGTCCAATCAAGAAAAAACCTGCAAGGGATCTTCGAAGGGAACAGGAAGAGCTTAGAGAGAAACAGGAATTAGCCGAAAGAATTGCCACACGTCGTCGGTTGGATGAGGATTTACAAAGACTCATTGATGATGATTCCTTACCTCCCGTGTACTATGGCAATGGCAAAAATGTCCTCAGTTTTGAACTAGACTAAGACCACAACCACCGCCTCAAAGACACCCAGAAGACATTGCGACGATGAGGAAAAGAAGACTATCATAAGATTGAATGTTTTTTCAACCATCAGTTAAAAACGTATTCAAACATTAGAGTAAGGAAACAAGTATTTTAGCGGAAGCGCACTGCAAACCAATCATGGTGCTTCACGCCTCGCCCCGTTCATTTTGGCGGCACTTTGACAGCGAATAACTTTACATCTGAGGCGCCCAAAGACTTCATATATAAATAAAAGACTTTATCTATAGCCCAAAGTCCATTATTTTAATCTCCTCCATCGAACTCTCCACTTCGCTGATTCTCCAGCAGAAAGAAGCCGTCGACGCGCCCTTGTAGTGACATGAGCAACCTGTAGCTTTCTTTCTTTCTTTCTAATCTTTTCTTTCTTTCTTTCTTTCTTTCTTTCTTTCTTTCTTTCTTTCTTTCTTTCTTTCTTTCTTTCTTTCTTTCTTTCTTTCTTTCTTTCTTTCTTTCTTTCTTTCTTTCTCACTAATCTTTCTTTCTTTCTTTCTTTCTCACTAATCTTTCTTTCATTCTTTCTTTCTTTCTCACTAATCTTTCTTTTTTTCTTTCTTTCTTTCTTTCTAACTTTTCTTTCTTTCTTTCTTACTAATCTTTCTTTCTTTCATTCTTTCTTTCTTTCTCACTAATCTTTCTTTCTCACTAATCTTTCTTTCTTTCTTTCTTTCTAACTTTTCTTTCTTTCTTTCTTTCTTTCTTTCTCACTAATCTTTCTTTCTTTCATTCTTTCTTTCTTTCTCACTAATCTTTCTTTCTTTCTTTCTTTCTTTCTTTCTTTCTTTCTTTCTTTCTTTCTTTCTTTCTTTCTTTCTTTCTTTCTTTGGGTGAACTAACCCTTTAATTTCTTTCTTTCTTTCTGTCTAAAAGCTACAGGTTGCTCATGTCACTACAAGGGCGCGTCGACGGCTTCTTTCTGCTGGAGAATCAGCGAAGTGGAGAGTTCGATGGAGGAGATTAAATAATGGACAAAATGAAGTCTTTGGGCGCCTCAGATGTAAAGTTACTCGCTGTCAAAGTGCTGCCAAAATGAATGGGGCGAGGCGTGAAGCACCATGATTAGTTTGCAGTGCGCTTCCGCTGTTTCCTTACTCTCAGGTAATGTTTGTAACCGAATACGTTATTAACTGATGAATAAAAATGAACGTAACTTTTCAAGAAACGAATGAAAATATAAATTGAAACTGAATAAAATATCTTTGAAACTGAAAAAGAATGAACCGCAAGCAATTTTTTTGAGTTTGTTTTTAATACACTACATGTTTTGCTAACTATTCCTCATATTCCGTTTACTGATCTACACTTACAAATGAGCTTCCAGAGTTTTCATTTACGCTTCTGATGTTTTCGTTTACACTCCCTGAGTTTGCGTTCGCTGTTCTGACACAAATCTCTCGTGGGAGCGGGGCTAGTAGCAGTGTATTCTCATTGGCTACTGAGTTTTTGATTGACAGCTTCTTGACCTGGAAGTGAAGACGTCAGTGAGTGTTGTGTTTACACGTGTGGATGTGAGTGTCTGTAAGCGTAGCTTTCTATTTCATTTAGGTGATATTAAGTTTATATATTTATTTACTGCTACACTATATTGTTGATATGATTTCTTAAAGAAGGAATAGTACAGACAAATGATATAATTTGTCATCGTCGATATCAGAATACTGGATAGCATAGGCTAAACTAATACTAATTATAATACAGTTCTTGCTTTTTCAGGTGGAGAGGAGGTTGCTTTAGACATTGTATTTACTCTCTGTGCATTTTATTATAATGTTTTTTTAGGGAAACATTTTTTTTTTGTGTAGCTTTTCAGAAATAATAGTGCAGTATGCCTTATCTAAGGCCTGATACTATTTTGTCTACATGGGAAGGGGTTTCATACATTTTATTTACTCTGTGCATATACTATATAATAATTATATATATATATATATAAATTCAATCCTCCTCCTCCTCCCTCCTCCTCCCCCACAGACACTGATAGAGACAAGATACAAATCCAAACTACAATATCTGACTTTCTTTTGGTCTGAGTTTCTTACTGTTAATTAGAAAGTTGATTGGCTTGACAAGAACAATATACGTGGCAAGTTTTGTAACTGTAAGTAAAACGAGCAAAGTTATAACACATTTTATGTCCTTTTTTAGTCATAAAATTCATTTCCTCACCACGGCCAAACCGTTCGAGATATCAAAAATCTGTCCGGAATTGAGCATCCTCAATGTCTTGACTTCATGCACACCGGTGATTGGTAAACACATGCGTTGTAACTTGATGTATTTCTCCTAGGAGATTTATTCAAACAACCCATAATTCCCGACTTCCATTTGAACTGTCGTAAAACTTAGAGCACGAAAGTTGTTTGGCCTGATGTGATAAGTGTACCGAGTTTCATATTATTACATGCAAGTGTGTTTGATTTATGGACCAAATTTTCAGATCAAGTTTATGGACCAAGTTAATTTAATTACTAAACTAATTATATAAAACTATTGTCAATGCACTACAATTAAACTGGTTATATTATGCCTTTACTTATAAAAAAAATTAAAATAAAAACTTATTTAAAACATACCAGGCTTAAGAAATATTTTATTTTGTCCCCCGGCCACAGCACAAGGCGCCGCGAAGCCGTCGTCTCCCGCGATGGATGGATGGATGGATGTTTAGTGGCTTTTAATATATATATATATATATGATAATTGAAAGATTAAAAGCCACTAAAAGCCTGTTGTATCATATTTGTCATTTACATTAACATAAAAAAGTAAAATAATTACATAAGTAAATAATCATCATTACATATATTAATAATGAGTGTATACATATACAAACATTAAATTCAACAAAAAAAATGCTAAATAAATTTATAGATAATTAATATTCAATTTAATTTACATTAATAAAGTAGGCAATAATAATGTATAATAAAAAATCAAATTATATATATATATATATATATATATATATATATATATATATATATATATATATATATATATATATGTTTATATATATATTGTTGCGGTCCCTGGTCTAGGTCAGACAGTAACATAAACACTAACACCAATTCCTTCAGTTAGCTTGAATTTATTATCATTCTGGATTTGTTTCAAAAGCAGCATTTCTTATCATTCACCAAAACAATATCTGGAAAATAAATTAACAAAGAAAACGAACAGGAAAAAGATTAAAAGCAAGATCTTCAGGGTGAGCTAATGCCAAAATAATAAACCAAACAGAACTAACTTTCCCCAAAGAAACTACCTTACCTATGAATTAAAATAAAATAAAACAAAACATACAATGAAATACCCTACCTCCTTAACTACCAATAAACAGGAGTAAAACAAAGGCCTTTCAGCCTACAAAAGCAACAAGGTACTCACCCCCTACGGCTTCTCAAATAATCATACACATACAGATGAGATCATCAACACTGGCGTTTTAACACAAATCACCCAGGATCAAAGAAACCATACAAGAGCACATTAATCACACGATTGTGCTACATTTTCACAGAGAGCAAACACACAGTACAACCCCAGTTGCAATCAATGGCAGAGCGCCCCCTCTAGTGGTATTCCAGGGAATTTATGGTCCAGGACTCTCCTCTGATCCAATCACAATCAGCGTGTTGTTAGATCCAGGACCAATCCTAAAGGAGAAGGAGACAGCAGCAACAACAGCAGAACCAACATAGCTGCATTACATCACAACCGTAACAATATAAACATTCAAATTAACAATTAAATAAATAAAAAAATGATGTATGATAATTAACATTAACACGAGCATGAATAAATTAAATCTTTAAAAATACAATTTAAATTAATGTAAATCATATATATAGGCCTACAAACATTAAAATAATAATGAAAAATGAAAAAGTCATGTTTTTTTTTTTAAAAAATACATGTTTTTTGTCTCAGAATAAGATGGAAAATAGCAGAAAGTAGTGTCTAAAAAAACGTAAATATTAACAATAAAAATGTATGATAATGTTTAATAATATGAACATGAATACATTATAATTGGTATAATTAATATTTTAGCCTAGAAACATTACAATAACAACAAACAAACAATTATTAAAAGTCATGTGTTAGGAAAAGATCATGAAATTGTGTCCTAATACGATGGAAAATATCAGGCAAATGAGTCTTAAAATCAATTTTGGCGTCTTTCAGCACCCATACCGTGCAGGATTTGACGTGCATGCATGCAAAAAAAAAAAATGTGCGGCTAGCTTGACCGTGTATTTTCCACGCGCGGCCCACTTGACCGCAGTCATGAAAGCCACTAGATTGCACTGTGTTATGTATGTGACGATCTATGCCGATTATCAATGTAGGCTACTAGTGGAAACGTTAAGAGAAAATAAATAGAGAGGCTGAGATCATACGTCAAAGTATTTTATTCGAATAAAATGATCAAAACAAGACTATTGTGGTGTATTTTAGTTGTAGCCTAAAACAGGTTGTTGTTTTGGTAGGTCTCAAATCATTTAAAAAAGTGTGCCCCCCTATGAAAATTAAATGCCCCCCCTCCCCCCTCCCCAAGCCATTCTCTCTTTCCAATGTTTAAATCAAAACAATAATCTTTCATTTTTTCTGCGGCTCTGATGCGCTGCTGATTGACGTCATCGGAATGCATTCTATTTGCACGTCACAGTATACTGGAGCTTTTCTCACTGAACTCGTGACTTGTTGCCTTCAGTCTACAGCTTCAGTGTGCAATTTTGAATCAGTGTACGATTCCCCATCAGGATTTTATTTTGATTAGCTGCATTTTCATTCAGTGTATGCTTTTTGTTCATTGTCCAATTTAATATCCATTTGGGTCTGTTTTTTAAGGACAGTTGAATTGCACATTACAGCTGTGTATGGTTTCAGAATACATTTTGACCAGTAGGATTTTGAAACAACGTACTACTTTACATCAGAATGTATTCCATCACACGATTTCGCCCGAGCAAGTCACAGGAAGCGGAACATCTCGATTTTGAAAAACCTTATCGTGGTTTACGCTTCCCTAGACTGAATCTGAGTCCACATCCGCCTGAACGACGCTACATTACGACGAGGGTAAGTAGGCTATCATATGATTCAATGTGTTTTTTCAACCATCATCATCAGTCATTATTAACATTAAGCTTGCGTTCATATGTTGAGCTTTGTACTTAAGTGTTTTCTCATTCTTCTGTATCGTCAACAGGCTCTCGCACGCCAGAACATAGTTATCGTGATGGAAAAGCCAGTCAGCCAGTCTGTGAAGCTTCCTGCTATCTCCGGCTCTTCCCAGCCCAGAGCTGAGATTGCCCAGCAATCTCAAACAGGTTTGCAAACCAATACAGGCCTGCGTCCAGAGCCACCACGATACGGCATCAAGGCTGATCAACGCAGGGCTGCGCTTGAACAAAAAAGGCGCAAGGAAGTAAGTGAATTTTGTATATTCTGATCGTTTTAAATCAAATGAATATGAAATGTTGAAATATGAAATAACTGCTTGTAAATTGTGTGGACTAAGTGTTTCTTTTGTGTGTAGCATCTGCACTCTTGTAACCTTTCTCTCTTTTTCTTTCTCAGCGTAATTTGGAGTTATTTAGTGATGATATTCCTCCGAAGGAAAGGCCGCATCGTTCATCTCTAATTGCCCTAAAACCCCCAGTTTTTAAAGACTTCCAACCTGTGCCACCCCCCAAAAAGGGGCAGACTTTGGATGCGACGTAAGTTCTACAAATACATGTTTTTATGACTCAAAGCGATAGAGCTACTGTGATGATCATCAGTGGCTATTTTAATTTTATGGTTTGAGTGAGCTCTTGATAATCTTACGCTTGCTTTCTCTGTTTTACAGTGACCGTGACACTCGAAATGCTCGTTGGGAAGAAATGAAGAAGGAATTAAAGAACTTTCCACTGAAAAACGTACTTTCCCTTTACTTTTGTCTCATTAAATATTTTAATATGGATCAATATTAATATTATATTGTGTGATGCTAACTTAAAAATCTCATCTCTATTGCAGAGCAGGAAAGTGAGGCGGCCCCCAAAGAAGGACCCGGAGGAGGACCCGAGGTTTGCAATGAGGACCAAAGAGGAACTAGAGGAAATCGCAGAACGCGAGTTCGCCAAACTACGTCAAATGTGGTTTGAGGAGGAAATGCTTAAAAAGACACCCTGTAAGGTGGAGGAAAAGAGAGTCGAGAGTCCAATCAAGAAAAAACCTGCAAGGGATCTTCGAAGGGAACAGGAAGAGCTTAGAGAGAAACAGGAATTAGCCGAAAGAATTGCCACACGTCGTCGGTTGGATGAGGATTTACAAAGACTCATTGATGATGATTCCTTACCTCCCGTGTACTATGGCAATGGCAAAAATGTCCTCAGTTTTGAACTAGACTAAGACCACAACCACCGCCTCAAAGACACCCAGAAGACATTGCGACGATGAGGAAAAGAAGACTATCATAAGATTGAATGTTTTTTCAACCATCAGTTAAAAACGTATTCAAACATTAGAGTAAGGAAACAAGTATTTTAGCGGAAGCGCACTGCAAACCAATCATGGTGCTTCACGCCTCGCCCCGTTCATTTTGGCGGCACTTTGACAGCGAATAACTTTACATCTGAGGCGCCCAAAGACTTCATATATAAATAAAAGACTTTATCTATAGCCCAAAGTCCATTATTTTAATCTCCTCCATCGAACTCTCCACTTCGCTGATTCTCCAGCAGAAAGAAGCCGTCGACGCGCCCTTGTAGTGACATGAGCAACCTGTAGCTTTCTTTCTTTCTTTCTAATCTTTTCTTTCTTTCTTTCTTTCTTTCTTTCTTTCTTTCTTTCTTTCTTTCTTTCTTTCTTTCTTTCTTTCTTTCTTTCTTTCTTTCTTTCTTTCTTTCTTTCGTTCTTTCTTTCTTTCTTTCTCACTAATCTTTCTTTCATTCTTTCTTTCTTTCTCACTAATCTTTCTTTCTCACTAATCTTTCTTTTTTTCTTTCTTTCTTTCTTTCTTTCTTTCTTTCTTTCTTTCTTTCTTTCTTTCTTTCTTTCTTTCTTTCTTTCTTTTTTTCTTTCTTTCTAACCTTCTTTCTTTCTTTCTCACTAATCTTTCTTTCTTTCATTCTTTCTTTCTTTCTCACTAATCTTTCTTTCTCACTAATCTTTCTTTCTTTCTTTATTTCTCACTAATCTTTCTTTCTTTCATTCTTTCTTTCTTTCTCACTAATCTTTCTTTCTCACTAATCTTTCTTTTTTTCTTTCTTTCTTTCTTTCTTTCTAACTTTTCTTTCTTTCTTTCTTTCTTTCTTTCTCTCTCACTAATCTTTCTTTCATTCTTTCTTTCTTTCTCACTAATCTTTCTTTCTCACTAATCTTTCTTTCTCACTAATCTTTCTTTCTTTCTTTCTTTCTTTCTTTCTTTCTTTCTTTCTTTCTTTCTTTCTTTCTTTCTTTCTTTCTTTCTTTCTTTCTTTCTTTCTTTCTTTCTTTCTTTCTTTCTTTCTTTCTTTCTTTCTTTCTTTCTTTCTTTCTTTCTTTCTTTCTTTCTTTGGGTGAACTAACCCTTTAATTTCTTTCTTTCTTTCTGTCTAAAAGCTACAGGTTACTCATGTCACTACAAGGGCGCGTCGACGGCTTCTTTCTGCTGGAGAATCAGCGAAGTGGAGAGTTCGATGGAGGAGATTAAATAATGGACAAAATGAAGTCTTTGGGCGCCTCAGATGTAAAGTTACTCGCTGTCAAAGTGCTGCCAAAATGAATGGGGCGAGGCGTGAAGCACCATGATTAGTTTGCAGTGCGCTTCCGCTGTTTCCTTACTCTCAGGGAACTGAGGTAATGTTTGTAACCGAATACGTTATTAACTGATGGTAATTTTGAGCCAATAAAAATGAACGTAACTTTTCAAGAAACTAATGAAAATATAAATTGAAACTGAATAAAATATCTTTGAAACTGAAAAAGAATGAACCGC
This sequence comes from Pimephales promelas, assembly GCF_988280905.1. Classification (NCBI taxonomy): domain Eukaryota; kingdom Metazoa; phylum Chordata; class Actinopteri; order Cypriniformes; family Leuciscidae; genus Pimephales; species Pimephales promelas. The sequence continues at coordinate 5,700,447 of NC_142789.1, read as the reverse complement.
AAGCAATTTTTTTGACTTTGTTTTTAATACACTACATGTTTTGCTAACTATTCCTCATATTTCGTTTACTGATCTACACTTACAAATGAGCTTCCAGAGTTTTCATTCACTTGACTCGAAAGTGGCGTGTTATCTCTACTCATTTTGAGCTATCATACACACGCTACTTCATGAGATCAGTCTGGTATTGGGAACAAACCCTTTGTAGCTGTTGAAGACCAGCATAAATGGACAAAGAATGACAGGGTCATCCTCGTACATTAGGTGGTTGATAATGGTGTCCCCAACCCTACAACCTGTTCCACAACTGTTTAACAACTTAGGTAGGTAGGTCATCCATATAAATATTAAAGAGAAAGGGAGACAAAATGCTTCCCTGCCTAATTCCATTACCTATATTAAATGAGGCAGACATAGAATTACCCCACTTCACATACAATGACTGATGAGCATACCAGAAGGCCAAGACTAGATATTTGGGAGCCCCTCTGTTGTACAATTTGCAGAATAGCTTCTCATGATTTACCCCATCAAAGGCTTTAGAGGTATCAATAAAACACAAAAAAAATTGTGGAATTATGCCTGTTATACAAATCGAAAATCTCCTTCAGGGCAAAAATACACATGTCAGTGGTTTGAAACCAAACTGATTGTCAGACGTCAAAACAAAATGTTCCAGCCTATTGAGTATAATCCTCTCCAGGACTTTGGACAAAATACTGGCTAGAGCTACAGGCCTGTAATTATCTACGCTGTTAATCTTACCCACTTTTTCATTAATGATAGGCACTAATATGACAGATAAAGTAGAATCAGGTAAAATACCATGGACTAACAGCCCAGTGATATAGTACTCGAGTCCTGGACTCGGACTTGAGTCCAACTCGAGTCCTTATTCTCTGGACTCAAGTCCGACTTGAGACTCTATTCTCTGGACTCGTGACTCGACTTGGACTCGTGGACTGATGACTCGCACTTGGACTCGGACTCGCATTACAGACTGAACCATTACAGTTGAATCATTTTTCCTGCCGACCAAAATCTGCACTGGCGCGACCACCTAACGTTGTGCAACATCAAATGGCAAACCTATTGAAAGCCAGGCTTGCGCAAAATTCTGAATTTCAGAATTGGTCTCCATTCAATTCATGAATTGGAATTTGAATTGAATTGACTCCACCCCCCAGGAAGTTGAATTTGAATGACAGGAAGTGGAATTAAATTCATGGCAATTCAAAGAAATTCCACACACAAGAGAAAGAATGTGTTGAATCTCACATAGTGGAGAGTAGGGCACAATATAACGCTTTTTGACTTTCTCAGTTTGTGCAAATCTATTTAGAGTGTTTATTTTTTTCCCACATGTCTAGTACAATTATGTGGTTTTGTTTTATTAATACAGTACTTTTTTCTTGATTTACCCTGAAAGAAATGTGAAATGTGACAACATGCCCCATAGGTTGTAACATGTGAGGGGCATATTGTAACATCACCATATAACAGCTTAAAATGCTATCTCATCTAATAATATATATATATATATATATATATATATATATATATATACAAGTCAAACCAAAATATTTTCTTATAATAAAACACAATTATTAACTTTTTCATATAAAATAATGGCATTTTTTAATAATTAAAAAATAATAATTTTTGATTTTGACAACAAACACACCGGAAAACACAGATATACAGCATAGTTCAAAACAATAATAATTAATCATTTCTGAACATTGACTTTCAGTCTTTATTTACATGTTTTTCATGTTTTCTCAATAGAATTCATAAAAGTATAGAATATAACAGCATATTTCTAATAGGGGCACAATGTAACGCAGTATGACAACATGCCCCAACTGCACAACTGGGGTTTAGACCCTGCTAGTGTCTTCTGCTAGTTAGCAAAGCATTAAAGAACTATATCAACTGTTAAACAACAGATTAGAGATTCAAAAAATGTCAGATTTGTCTAATTTTAATTAAACGCAAAAAATAGAGATGAAAAATTAACTTAGGTAAGTAAGATATGCACTTTTGCTATGGTTAAATGTACAGTGATATCTTACAAAGATCTCTGAATTTTGGCGCATTTTTTTCACAGTATAGTGTTGAAATAGCAACTAGTAAACACGCCAAGTTTCGGCATGCTAGCGTGTGGAAGTATTTAAAACAAGTGTGTTACAACTAGCCCCGCGTTACGTTGTGCCCAGTGCCCAGCGCTCCCCTACAGTCAGGGTTAGGAAGGTTACTTTGGAAATGTAATTGCTCCCTGTTATAAATTACCCCCATTAAAGATGTGGTTTAGATTAATTTATCTGGTTTACTTTATCAATGTAAAGCAATTTTCTTTTAATTCTGGGAAATGGCGTTACAATTACAATAAAGCAAACGTATTATTTGCTCTTTGATTAGAGCTTTCAACATTCATTGCTGGGGGAAAACATTGCTAGTAGCTCAAACTAATATAATTTATATAATATGCAATGCAATCATATCTGACATATACTGTAAAGCTACATTATTAAAGGGTAACTAAACCCCTGGTCAGAGCCTGACTCCACCCACTGGCAATATTTGAAAAATGCTGGAAAAGTGGGCAGAGCCCAGCGGAGGGGGGCGTGCACCTGAGACCGAAGTGATGACGTCACTTTGTAGGACAACCCGGAAGCTAGCGGCGCATGGGTTCCCTCGGTAGAAAAGCAATGCATTTTTCCCATAGACTTTTGGAAAAAAACGCAAAAAATAAGATCTGTGTTTAACAAAGGGTTGTGACCCTTACACGTTTTGTCTAGCAAGATAATCTTTACAAGTTAATCCAAAACGTATACATTTTGAAGCCTATATAAAGATTTTAAAAAACACAATCAGACACAATAAAGTTTAAAAAACCACAAGCAGGTCATAACTGTGTGTTCTATGTCATAGATCAAAACGTGAAAATATTTAGAGGCTTTGTTCACCAGAGACCTTATTTCAGGCGATTCAGCAAAAACCCATTCAAAAATCCCATAGGCTTTAGAGCGAGGGAACCGTAATGCTAAAACGCTAACTCACTTCCGCGATTTGGCCTACAGAGTGACGTCGTAACTTCAGCACTCTATTTGTATGGAACTTGCCTACGTCACCAACAACCGCTGTGTCACGTACGACCGCAAACATCCAATAGGAAAATTCAACTGCAGTAGCCACCGTTCAACCTGAAGAGGGCAGCACTAAGACGTTTTTACACCATATAGACGAATCCGGCGAAACTATCGGAAGTAAGCGGGCGCCATTACTGAGCTGTTGCTGGGTAGCGTTGCGCCATTGCCTCCTATTGTTTTAGTTGCAACTTGCGTCCACTGGAATAAACAGCCCGCGATTTACGACTGTCACTAACGTTACAACGTTAGCCCTTGTATAATGTCGAGTGGGTAAACAGTTTCCGTTATAAATTGTTTCTATGGTGGCAGTAAAATTTCAATTTTGAAGAGAAAACATTGTGAATACCCCGGGTCGACTGCCCCTGTCTGGAGCCGTACGGTTTACAAAGATTTCCTGGGCGAGTACAAGACGCGGACATTCGCGTATAATAACAATTATTTAATGACATAAGTACTTTTTCTATTCAATTAACATGCTATGGTCATTAAATGGCTTTCCTGAGCTAAATACAGTATAACGTTATGTGACATAATTGTTCTCCTGCTGTTATATTAACCTCTTTCCATGGTTTAAAAACACAAATTGGTCGATATTATGTATACTTTCTAGCTGTAACGTTACCTTACCCTTGTCCGTTGCAATGTGAAAATGAGATAAATAATGGACACAAACGAAAAACATGAATTTGTTTATTTGATTTCATTTATTTATTTATTGTTGCCAAATGGACAGATCTTTTTATAGTTTCCTCGTTAGCAAACGTTAGCCTAGCTTGCTTGCCAAGCTATTTTCATAAATAATCTGTAAGATCGTTTGTACCTTCATCTGTGACTGGAGGCCACTGTCTAACATCATCAACCCAACAAGTCATTCTGCCTGGCTGTAGCTGTCATCGAGGGTGCGTTCGCGTTATCACCGAGGTTTGTTTACATACCGGTGCATATGTCTATGCCGGTTTGCCAGCAGCCATATCACCCTGTAGCCCAAGACTGGTTGCCCATTAAAAGCTAAGCAGGGCTGAGCCTGGTTAATACCTGGATGGGAGACCTTCTGAGAAAGCCAGGTTGCTGCTGGTAGAGGTGTTAGTGTGGCCAGCAGGGGGTGCTCACCCTGTGGTCTGTGTGGGTCCTAACGCCCCAGCAAAGTGATGGGGACACTATGCTGTCAAAAAGAGCACCGTCCTTCGGATGAGACGTTAAACCGAGGTCCTGACTCTCTGTGGTCATAAAAAATCCCAGAATGTCTTTCGTAAGAGCAGGGGTGTAACCCCGGCATCCTGGCCAAATTTGCCCAGTAGCCTCTGTCCATCATGGCCTCCTAATCATCCCCATATATACACCAATTGGCTTCATCACTGTCTCCTCTCCACCAGTAAGCTGGTGTGTGGTGAGCGTTCTGGCGCAATATGGCTGCCGTCGCATCATCCAGGTGGATGCTGCACATTGGTGGTGGTTGAGGAGATCCCCCCCTTCTATGTGAAGCGCTTTGAGTGTCCAGAAAAGCGCTATATAAATGTAACGAATTATTATTATTATTATTATTAACAGCTCAGTAATGGAGTCGCCACAAGATGGCAGCCTGACTGGGTTCTCAAGACTCGAACACGAGACTCGACTCGGACTTGAATTCAGGTAACTCGACTCGGACTCTTCTTTGGTGACTCGGACTCGAACACTGGGACGAACTCGAACGCGCCTTAAGACTGTTCTCCGCAAAGCCCATCAGCACATCAAGTGTGCTACTAGGGGAGAAAACCATAGACGGAGAAAACACATTAGATAATGTCTACAGTAAACAGAGCATCCCCCCTCCCCCACCTCGGACAATCAGACCACCTCTGTCTGCTCCTCTTCACGGCCTACACCCCCCTCAGGAGGCAAACAAAACCAGCCACACAGACCGAGTATTTTTGAAGATCAGGACCTGGACATATACTACACCGAGTCTGTCCTCTTTTACATCAGGTGTTGTATCGAAAACGTCACAATGAAGAGAAGCATCCGGAACTTCCCAAACAGGAAGCCCTGGATGACAAGTGAAGTCCAGACCCTGATCAGAGCTCATAACTCTGACTCTCTAAAGATCATCGGCTGCCCTCTGCCCAGCCTGGAAACCATCTCCACATCCTGCTGCTGCAGGAGAACCAAGGCCATCACAAGAGACCCCTCACACCCTGCCTACCCCTTAAATGCCCTCGGGGAGACACTACAGGCAGGGTTTTTCCTAACTCAAAGTGAGGTGGTAAAATGGCAACTCTAGGGGGGTCCGAGTCCATGCCCCCTAGATGGAGAACATTTTATAAATTCATTAATCTGGTGCCCTTTGTGTCACTTAAATCAAAAAATAATAATAATCCACCCGCCATCCACCCATATTCTTTGATTTAAATATCTGCATCTGATCATCACATGGGCTTTATGCCCAGCTGCACTACTTCCTGAATTTCAGCCAGCTCCTTGTTTCCTGTCTGCCATTATTGGCCAAATTGATTAATTCAGGTGTACCTGACCTCAGTAGTCATCATGGCAACAATAATCAGACACACCTGAATTAATCAATTTGGCCAATAATAGCAGACAGGAAACAAGGACCTGGCTGAAGTTCAGGAAGTAGTGCAGCTGGGCATAAAGCCAATTAAACATGATAATATGGTAACATATCATATCACATTGAAGTAGATTGATTTCAAATTAACATTTATTTAAATGAAGTTCTTTTTTGGCAAAATTACATTTCCTTTATAGCCTGACACTGAGGCTTTACTCCCTTTAAAATTTAAATTGTCAATGTTTCATTTTTTTTTTAAAACTCTCTTTTTGGAATAGTTTGTTGTACCTTTATTAAGGGCATTTTCCCCCTAATTTCATTTCAAATTCTAACATTTTATCAATACATTCAATTAGAATAATAAGACACTTGGCTGCTACCAATCAAATTGAATAATTCAAACTGAAAAAATATAGTTGTATTCAATGAGATTATGAGATTGTTTTAACCCTTATGTGCTGTTGTGGCTGTTTTCAGCCTCTATGGGCTATTTTTGAGTGTTAATTTGGCCATAACTTTTTCTGGGTTTCAGCAAATGGGATGAATTTTGGTGACAAATCTTATTTTAACACATATTTTGGGAAAATGCTGTGAAATTTTTCAAAAACACAACAGTACACTCTGAGCAAATTCACTACCCTTTCGTTATGTTTGTGGCTGAAAACAGCCACTACTTTAAACTGCTGTAAAAATTTATCAGATATATATATATTTTTTGCATACATCTATTAATCAACCTCAGTCCTGATCAAAACTAAAACTTTTGTTTAAAAAAAATTCATGATTTTTTTTGCACAGGTCTGTCTAAAGGGTTAATGGTGCCACCTGGTTATCAACTGTAAAAATGACAAATTTTACCTCTTCCAAACAGGGAAAACCACCCACAATCAAAAATGCGTGATTATATGGCATCATGGCTTTGCAATCAAAAAATGTGGTTATAATGGAAGTCAATGGGGCAAAAACAGCCACGAACAGTAAATGAGGAAAAATAATTTTGGGGTAAACATTCTCTTTAAAGTTTTAAATGTTCCAAAACCACCCTGGTAAACACTGAAATGCTTTAAAATATAAAGAATTATCCTATCGGCCATAATTTTCATATCAGTGCATACTCCACTTTTGATATTGGCATATTAGCGTATGAATCTCAATCAGATTCAGTGGATTGGAGCAGTTCAATTCTGAAGCCTTTAAACGAACCTGTGCTAATCACTCAGAAACACACACCAATCGCTCACGAAACGCTTTATTACACTCGCTCAAGAGTCACTCAACAATACAGTTCAGAAAATGAATATATAATAACCCATATCGGATTCAAGAGTAAACCAGACGAGTGAATTTCAGTACTATGATATCAGCTGAATTCAAAATTAAGTAAATATATCCTAAAAATACCGATAAGTCCATTCACTGGTGACAAAACGAATGGATGCTTTTTTTTCTTTTTTTCTTTTTTAACCACAGTAATATTGCATGATGCCCAAACGTAATAAATTATGAATGTTATCTGAACTAACTAAGTGCAACAATTACTACTTTTGACACAACATTATTACACTTCATACACTACTTCAGTGCATTTGAAAATGTGATTTTTAGTTCCCATTTTTTCATACATTCATCTTTGGGCCTTGCGTTAAAAAAAATCCTCCCAGGAGAATATAGCAGCCTACAGATACGATACAGGTGCTTTATATATTTTATACTCGTACAGATGTAGTATATGCTGTCTCACAGAAACGCACCACTGGTAGAATGTCGTCTTAGGAAACGCTCTCGATACGTGTTATTGTCATGTGATCAATGTGAGGCAGAGGACCCGCTCTCGTCACCGGCTCCTGAGAGTTGCATGAAGAGTTCGCCCAGTTCATTGACCTCGTCCTCGTCCTGGGGAAGCCCACGATGCTCTCGCTCCTCAATGAAGTCCCACAGACGCACTGAATTCAGAAACTGAGAGAGACAAAGGGCAATATTTCACATTTTTTAAAACCCTCTGTCAAAAAAATTTGACCTTGATTTTTTTTAGTGGTGCACGATATATCGGCCGCCGATATAACATCGGCCGATTTGGTCAATTTTTTACACATCGGTATCGTTCCGATGTCAAAATAGGGCCGATGTGAACAGGCCGATGATCATTCCCTGTGTATTTGACGTGCGTGGGGGCGGGGATGTTTGTTTTTGCACGCGTATTAAAAGCGCAAGTGCGTTTAAACATCAAGCGCACGAAGACTGTCTGGTGAGCTGTTTTCTGCCAGCCTTCCTAATGCGTATTTTTGTCCCGCCAAAGCCATATTTGACCGGTAAGATGAGTGTAGATGAGTGACTGCTGCGCTTGTTTAACGGAGGGAACAAGAGTGAAAGCACCGGTCACGCGCGCCGTCTTCAAAATGTCTTTCGCTTGTTTAACGGAGGGAACAAGAGTGAAAGCAAAGCACCGGTCACGCGCGCCGTCTTCAAAATGTCTTGCTCTCTCTCCCCCTCGCGCATGTTTATGAATTGAGTTGACTGAATATCTTTGAGAATACACGATGGTAAAAGGTCAGAAGACCGAAGTTTTTTTCTTCTGAACTACTGGTTGTGAATTGTGAAACCACACTTTGAAACAACAAAAAAAAAAAATCTATCGTGTTGAAATGTTTTCTGTGTCGACTGTCGAGACCATAGACTGTAAAAATAGGTCGAGACAAATCTCGTGCGATGTTCTAAACTGCCTGGATATCACACAACGTGTGCCGTGGTTCCGTTAATGACACGTCCGATTCGCGAACTAATGACTCCTTTGAACCGATTCACTTTAATGAATGGTTAAAACAACTGATCTGTCCAACACTGAGCTCAAGAGACATAAATCGGAAACACTTTACAATAAGGTTCCATTTATTAAAGTGTACATTAAATGTACACTTTAATAAATGGAACCTTGTTGTAAAGTGTAAGGTTAATAGATTAATAGAATGTTAACAAATTTTGTTAACATTCTATTAATATTAGTTTCTGCGGATTTACTCCATGACAAAACTACCCCAGTCATTCTAGAATGATTCATTCTTTCCAAATAGAGCAATTCAAGTAATCTGGTGAAATTGTTTTTATATCACAATATATATCGCAGAAAAATAAAATATCACAATGTTATTTTTTACCAATATCGTGCAGCCCTAATCCTCGCTATGTGTTTTCTATACAGGGATATCGACATCGGTAAATATCGGTATCGGCCATAACAGCAATGTTAATATCGGTTATCGGTATCGGCCACAAATTTTCACATCGGTGCATCACTAATTTTTTTACTTCACCGGAATGGTGCAAAACTTGGTAAAGTTTTTTGCCACTTGCTGTGTGAACACAATCACAAAAAAACATGGATATGATTTGAAAAGTTTAAATGGTTCTGAAAGAAACAGTCCCACTTGAGCTTGTAGGATTACAAATTGTATTTAAATGTTTAATCTAGGTTCCAGTGCAATACGTAGTATAAAATACGTAGTGGAAGCGTTTGGTACTGCAGCCACAGTGTTTTGTTGCGGCTCTGTCAGTAACGCTCTGTTTACTTCCTGTCTCTATGAAGCCCCTCCTTCTGAAAAAGGACACTGTGCTCTGATTGGTGTTGTGATTGGTCGAGCGCTTCGAGTGTGTTTGGGAAATGTCCCGGCCCTTTCCATAAAAGCCAGTTTAACACACTACTAACTCACTCAACCAGGCCCCGTCCCTTTATTCTGCGTATAAATTATTTAAATGAGGATTTGCATAGTAATTTGCATATACAAGTGAGTGTGTGGTCTTTACCCGAACGTTCCCCTCGGCACTGAGCTGTTTGCGGGGTTTATCAGGTTCTGCTTTCGACCCGTCAGCGTACGCATGCATGTAGAAACACTTTCCACCAAACGGACACGTTCCTCTTCCCTGGTCAAAGTATTTACAGGCTTTCTTACTGCAACACACAGATAAACAGAAATAGATTCAGGAAGACATCAATATAATGAAAACACGTTAAAACCATAATATCAAAAGAAATCTTTCTGCATTCTGCCAATACTGGAGAACAAATGCACTGATGGATGAAAACATTTCGGTAACACTTTACTTGAAGGGGTGGGGTGTGCATAAAACATGACACCTTCATAACCATGACATGACATATGAATATGAGGGAAGTTTTATGCATGTTTATGACAACGGTCACTAAGTGTCTTTCGCTCAATTATGACATTTTGAATGCAAATATGACATTGTTATGACATCTTGACATAAACCAATACTCGCCGTCAGTGTCTTTGTCATGACAACTTGACATAAAATGAAGTTAAACTGTCATGTGGTTGGCTTTGACATTGGCTGTCATGAGACATTATAATTGTGTCATGAATATTTTTCGTGACCTCAACTACAGTGGTACTAATTGAATTTGTCATTTAAAAAATAACAGTTTGATGTAATGTTAACCAATAAAGCTTGGTGGTTTGATAATTAATCTGCTATGTCATGTTTGTTGTCATGACAAAGACACTGACAGGTTATGATGTATTGGTTTATGTCAAGGTGTCATAACAAAGACATCTCAAACAATGTCATATTTGCATTACAAATGTCATAGTTGACTGAATGACACTTAATGACAGTTGTCAAACATGCATAAATCTTCCTTCATATTCATAACATTTGTCCTGATCATGAAGGTGTCATGCCAGTCTTATGCACACCCCTTCAAGTAAAGTGTTACCAACATGTCCAGTCCAACTCTAAGGCTACATCCACATTAATCCGGATACATTTGAAAACGGTGTCTTTGTTTAAAAACACTCCCCGTCCACACTAGCGTTTTCTGACGTTTCAGTGTGGGTGAGAAACCTCTAAATTCACCTTATTGCGCATGAGTGGAACCTCATAAAAGCTCACCGAGATGGAAAAATAAATAATACATTTATCGCGCAATTCTTCAAACAAGATCATTTTATTTAGCAAAATACCTCACCATCACTGATGCGTCCCGGTCGCACTCAGTCACCATATGTTTGGTCTAAAACGCAACTGCTCTCCTGTTTTGCTGCGGGACAGCAAATGTGAGTAATTTTCTGTCATCTGTGAAATGAGGACTGTGATATGAAAGAGTGTGTAACATATTTTAGTAACAGCGTAAAAGTGAATAGCACATGACAGCCACCATAAAAAAGTGCTTTAGAGCACTTCAACTTGGCGCAATAATACCTTCACTCGTGAAAAGTCCTCTTACCGGCTCCCGCTTTGTCGCATGTCACGTTGGCTGCATTGACGGAAATAAGAGGAAGCGGGAGCCGGTGAGAGGACTTTTCACGAGTGAAGGTATTATTGCACCAAGTTGAAGTGCTCTAAAGCACTTTTTTATGGTATTCCGCCATACAATATAGTCATCAATTTTAAACGCTTAGAAAAACACAACGTTTTATTTTGTGTCACCAGCCTAGGTCGAGTTACACTAATCGAGTAACTGTGTTTAAATAGGGAAAACGAGGAAGTGTTTTGTCGCTTCTCTTTTTGGCCCATATTTAATGCACTGGGCTAAGCTAAATGCTAACATAGATTTGCGGCAATACAGAGCGATATAGTGCACGCACTGAGACGAGAGAGGTATGCATCAGCTCGTCTTAATTAAGTGGATAACATAGTTTAATATGAAAACCCGGTGGAGTATCCCTTTAAAACGCCGTCTCAGTGTGGACGGAAGGCCAAACCGGAGAGAAAAATATACGTTTTCAAATAAAAACATATCAGTGGGGACAACATGGCCTTAGTTTGAGTGCAAATCAAAGGAAGATCAAAGCCTTTTCACCTCATATTCTATTGACTTCTGTTTGGACTGCAGATGCTTCTTTAAAGTGAAGCCATGTTCGGTTCCATCTCCGCCACTATTCTCGGAGGGTGTATTAATGTGAGTTCTGTTACAGTAACTGTCCACCAGGGGTGTGTTTCCCATATAACGCTGTAACTCGCGCTTATAGTACGATGATGCATCGCTGAAGAAATCATCTAGCCAGCCACGACTGTTTTCCGAAACCAAATTGTCACGAATTGGTCGTTCAACCACGTTGGTTAATGACGTCAAGCAGGTGTTGGAGTAATAACACTTTTAATGAATGTTTTTGAGATGGAATTAATGCGAGATGTTTTACTATAAATTACGAACATGGCATCTGAGGAATATTTCTCATTTTTCTCAGTTATTTTGCTTTATTTCCAGATTCAATCATAGGCTCGTTCTCACACACTAGAGCTCGTTCACACGCACATGCGCACTCTTCAAACACGACGCTTTAAATCTCTTGACAAACTATTGGCATCTTTCTAAAATATTGCATTCGAATATTCAGGCTAATAAAAATCAAATATTCGAATATTTGTTTATTTAAATTACGTTTAGCAAAAAAGACGTTATTTTTTATGTTTAAGTTTTGGGTTTTTTTACGTTTTTGTCACCATTTCTGAACAAGCTTATGATTAGTCAACATACACAACAAGCTTAAAATATTAAGGTTTTCTTTTAGTTTAAAACATTAAACATAAACATTTTCAATGGTTATAGTATTATATCCCTGCTAAATTAAGCTAACATGGATATTATTGTCCCTGATCTTTAAATAACCTTTTTTTAAAAATAAGTTTTTATCAGAATCAGTAAAACTGAAGCCTGTAGAATTCTGAATTCCTGTTATTCTATTACCAGGCCACAAAACAGCACACAGAGATCCAGATTTAACTCATCGGTGAGGCGGTTCTTCTCAACCAACACAGTATGATTTTGTTGTGTGTTTTTGTCATTTTTAGTGGTTTTTGTTTTTAAATATTTCTATATACATTTTATATATTCTGTTTGTTTTGATTTAGTTTTAGTTATGTTAGGACATCAAGTTTAACTTGCCTTGGCAATTTGCTGAAATAAAAAAAAGTTGTTTATGTTGTTATGAATGTGATTTTTTTATAACGATAATAACCCTGCTAACTTAAGCTAACCTTCATAAACATAATATAAAGATCATTTTAAATGCATTTCATGACTTTTTAAGAAATAAGAATTCAAAATCGCTGCATTTGTTCAGCACATTACTCACTGTTTGCTCACATAGATAATCATACACATGCTTAACACGTTTCAGACAGCGCTAGAATACAGAACTGATTCCTCTTCTGCTGCTATTTTTATAAGAATGCAGTTGTGTGTTCCACTGCAAAATCCTGTAGAAATCATATAGTTATATTATATCTATACCTGTATATATCTGTACTTCTGTAAGCAGGCCACAAAACAGACCCGTTTCACTCGTACCTGACTCCAGATTTGAACTCCTCGATGAGGCGGTTCTTCTCATCCTGGTCTTCCACCCAGTACATACTGGGAATGACGAACTCCGACACCACACGGCACTCAGGACAAGACCTGCGCACAATAAAGCTTCATTACTCCACAACACCTGGGCGGGCGTCTGAGAGAGCAGAGCTGGGCGGTGCGCTAAAGTTTCCACTACACATGATTCTGAACTATCATATGAGTTTCTAAAGGTTTTTGAATTCTTTGCACAGTTATGAATATTGATATTTTATGTGCAACAATAACATGCTCAGGCCCGGTGGCTTTTCGCCTAATTTTAAATGCTTTTCCCCCCAAATAATATGATTTAAAAATGGTGATGAGTGTACTGATTTGATGCATTTTAAAAAGATGGATGATAGATATTCTTCAATCTTTCTTACAAAGAACAAAATATAATGTGAATTCCAGTATGCGTGTAATTGTAGTGCACAGTGTTTATTATAAGGGTTAGAATCCGCACCTCAGTACTCGCTACTCACTACTCTTGAGTACTTTTAAATAAGCTACTTTTTTACTCTTACTCAAGTAGTTTTTTGGACAAGTACTTTTTACTCTACTCACACTACATTTTTTGGAATGTAATGGTACTTTTACTTGAGTATGTTTTTTCAGTACTCTTTCCACCACTGTTAATTACTCACCCCCATGCTGTACCAACCCCGTAAGACCTTTGTTCGTCTTCGGAACACAAATGAAGATATTTTTGATTAAATTTGAGAGCTGTATAACTACCACATTGGCTCCTAAGGGACTGCCTCTTGACGGCCCAGAAAGTCAATGAAGAAAATGTTTAAATATTCCATGTGCCTACAGCGGCTCAACTATAAAGCGACGAGACTACTTTTTGTGTGAAAAAACAAACAAAAATAACGACTTTATTCGACTATTCCTTTTCTTCCTTGTTGGCCTGAAACGAGACTTCCTTAGATTTCCACGACGCATGCGCAAGAACTGAACTGAAGTAGTCGAGGGAGATCGCAATTCTCGCGCATGCGTCGTGGAAATCTAAGGAAGTCTCGTTTCAGGCCAACAAGGAAGAAAAGGAATAGTCGAATAAAGTCGTTATTTTTGTTTGTTTTTTCGCACAAAAAGTATTCTCGTCGCTTGATAAACATATAGTTGAGCCGCTGTAGGCACATGGGATATTTAAACATTTTCTTCATTGACTTTCTGGGCCGTCAAGAGGCAGTCCCTTAGGCAGCCAATGTGGTAGTTATACAGCTTTTAAATTTAATCAAAAATATCTTCATTTGTGTTTCCGAAGACGAACGAAGGTCTTACGGGGTTGGTACAGCACGGGGGTGAGTAATTAATGACTTAATGTTCATTTTTGGGTGAACTAACCCTTTAATAATTAATTTATGTACCTGATTACTACTGTGATGGTTGTTTTTATTTTATTACTGACTGTTCACTTATCTTTAATAATGTGTGAAAAATAAAATTACACCCCCCCTCCTATATATATATATATATTTATTTTTTTTGTGATCCGTTCCACCACTAGTTATGAATAATTAAAAGTCCAAGCCAGTGGACTGACTCACTTTCGGATCTGGTTCTGGAACTGCTCGGCGCAGCGCCACTGGCGTATGCAGCTCAGACAGTACGTGTGTACGCAGCTCGACAGGATCCCGAAGCGCCGCTCCGACGGAGACGTCTTCTCGTACACCACATCCAGACAGATCTTACACTGCTTATCCTGACTCTGCTGAGCCGCAAACGCCCGCTCCATGTCCATCTCGAAGGCCGCCATGCACATCTGAGATCACACAGAATCAGCATCCTCATCAGCAACATGTGACACGAGTCTTACTCATACCTAATACAACTTTTTTTGCAAGACTGTGCACTTAAATTCATAAGAATGTACTACTTATCCCATTAAGCACAGCAGAGTTTTTTTGTGATTGTTGCGGACAGAAATCCTTGATTATGCGGCCATTTTTCTTAAAAAATGCAATGGAATATGCGGGATATTTATGCAATTTTATGCGATGAAATTGCAGGAACTTGTAAAAAAAACTGTGGTTTGATGAAAAAGAGAAAAAAATGTATATTAAATTGATATTGTCTGTGTATATTAAACTGCAAAAATACTATTTAAATATATACCATGCGTGTTCTGTTTGTCTCTGTGTGAATGAACGGCACATACGCATGGTTTCATTTAAAGTCCCTGTAAAGTCAAAATTAAGTATGTGTTCTGAGTCTGTCACACCACAGAAAAATGTGTTATTAGCCACCCAGCCAAATTTAAATGATAAAAAAGCCGGCAAGAACATAAAATAAGCTATCAAAATCTTGAAAAAAAGCTCTCAAACGCTGGGGGCGTGTCCCACTAGCGGGAAGCTGTCGACGGTGATATTAGATGAAACTGCTTTCGGGACGGGAGGATGAATGCTGAGGCGGGATATAGTTGTTTCGGCCCCGTTCACCAGTAACATTATCAGTGAATCCCAGTTGTCTCTGAGGAAAGTTTATAAAACTATCCAGTGTAAAATGATCACTACAGAGGCGGGTGTTGCTGTCGGTGATCCTCAGCTTTTCATCAAAGTTGGCTCTACACAAAATTAATCCACCTCTTCTTGATGTGATCGTTTTTAGGAAATTTAAATAAAGACACCAATCTGTTTTGTACATGATCGCATCCAGGTAGTAGCCTATGCATTTCCATGTCGAAGGCATAGCTAGCTAGCAAACTGTAGACTGTAGTAACTAATAGTACTGACAGTAACTCGCAATTGGGAATGTGCTCTATTGTTAGGGAAGAGATCAGCCTGAGTCAGTGGCCTCAATGCGTCATCAAGTAGGGGCGTGTCCACGAGTTCATGGGCTCCAGTGTGTCATCGAGCCCTGTTTTAGCCCCGCCCAAAAAATACGTAAAATAGCAATGGTGAAAACCTGTTTGCGGTCTAACTGCGCATTAGTTCACAGTCTTTGTAATTTGTTTTAGCAATACATTTGTAACATTTATAATGTGTTTAGAATTTTTTTGTAGAATTGCCTTTACAGGGACTTTAACATTACCTCAAACACACATTGAAGCACGAGTGACACTCGCGCTGTGTTCAATCTCTGCTGCCTCACGATATGATGACATGATTAATGATTGTATTCATCTCCGAGAGTCACTTCATGAGCATTTTACCGTTTCATTCGAGAAAAACTATCGTTATATCATCCGCGCACAGAAACTCAAAGGTCTCCACGGCAACCCGTCAAAATAAAAGTTTGGTTTAACCCTCATGTGGTGTTCAAAACCCTGTAACACCTGTGGTGTTCCCGGTCAAAAATGACCGGCCCATAAAAAAAAAACGTATAAATCACTCATTGTACCATATTTTCACCCAATCTTGGATTCAATCTTTTGTCAACATGTTCTCTTTCAATTAGGACTGGTTTTATATTTTGATTTGCATCTGAATAATCATAGGCCTCATTTATTTGAGAGTAGGTATTTCATTTTTTGAGTGTTTTTTTTTTTTAATTTTTGAAAAACTTTGGAAATATTAAATAAAATCTGAAGAAAATTGGTATTGTTGATCACACTAGTCAACTTAACATTTTCACCAGGAATTTCGTTTTGAGGTTTAGGTTAGGATCAAATTTCTCTCTGTGGAAAAGAATGTGTGTAATACTCAAAGTTTGTGTGTTTTAACGTGTGTGTGTGTGTCTGCGTAGCGTGTGTATAAATGTATCGATACATGCACAGGTCCAAGGGCTCGATTTTTGCAAGCACACATGCTCGTATGTGTACATGAAAATAATGAATATGCTCCTGAAAACTAAATTATTCTGTTATTTTCAGTCTCTCCTATTCACTTTCAATGGTCGGCCATTGTGACCATTTTTGCCCATGCCTACTCTCAGATAAATGAGACCCACGATTAATCAGATGCAAACAGAAATGTAAAACCAGTCCTAATTGAAAGAGAACAAGTTGACAAAAAGATTGAATCCAAGATTTGGTGAAAATATGGTATAACGAGTGATTTATAAGCTATTTTTTATAGGCCGGTCATTTTTGACCGGGAACACCACAAGTGTGATGTGCCATATTTTTTACAAAACAAAAGTTTCAAAACAAAATTCCTGGTGAAAATGTTAAGTTGACTAGTGTGATGAACAGTAGCCATTTTTTTCAATTTTTTTTTTCATATTTCCAAATTTACTCATAAATTATTTGTTTTTTACTAAAAAAAATGAGATGCCTACTCTCAGACAAATGAGGCCCACGATTAATCAGATGCAAACAGAAATATAAAACCAGTCCTAATTGAAAGAGAACAAGTTGACAAAAAGATTGAATCCAAGATTGGGTAAAAATATGGTATAATGAGTGATTTATAAGCTAGTTTTTATATACAGGTCATTTTTGACCGGGAACACCACAAGTGTAACAAGGTAACAAAACTCCCACAAAAAAATAAGAAAATTTTCAAAAAACAAATGAGATTTAGTTATACCGTTTGGGAACAAAGTCACAAAGTTTCAGTCCAAAGCGATAACATTAACTAGTATTTTCGTGAAAAAGAGAATCTTCTCCGGGTCAAATTGACCCAAACACCACATGAGGGTTAACTTAAATAAATTGACAGAAATAATTATATTAGGCTACTGTAGAATAGATCTAACAACGTCTCCATTCATTAAAAATACTACTACTAATAATAATAATGTGTGCATAGAATGTTGCTTATTTTTCACTTGTTTTTTTAATGACCAATATTTCTCAGTATAATCATAATTTTCGTTTAAACAGCATGCAGTCTTCAATGCTTTCATAAATTTACCGTCATAAATAATAAAGTCATTGAATTGAATTTAACATAGATTTTTTCAAGTTGTTCAATAAATAGGAAAAAATAGTTCAAACTGATTTTGCTGTGGTACCGAAATTGGTACCAAGAACTGTAACATTTTAATGGTATCGGTACCGAGTACTGGAATTTTGGTGACGTGACATCCCTAGGACAGCGGCAATCTCACTAATGCAAAGGCGGTGATTTAAATATGTGATTTAAACATAAACATAGGACCTATTTGAAAGCTTGTTTTTTTTCAGCGGCCGTTCAGCGTTCATGTACTTCGGGAATTTGCCACTATGTAGATAGTGTTTAAACATGAGGCATGATTCATTTTGGGAAAATCAAACAGGGAACACATATTATATATCTTCACTTCAACTGTTGCACTCAATAGTTGCACTCTATTGAAAACCAATAGAAATCACCTTTTCATGCGCTGCTCTTTGCTCAGGGTCGTGCGGGTGTAGAACTTGGAGACGACAGATTTCACACAGGTCGCCGTGGAGATACGGGCAGCGGTCACCATAGTTACACTGGCCCGCCGCCAGGTACGGGCAGAGCTGCGGCTGAGGCCCAGCGTCCGGATACGGGCCGGATGAGGCAGAACTCTCAGAACTATCCAGCCCGGAGCGAATGGCGTCCAGGTACGAATGCGGTTTACCGTGAGCGCTGGCGTCCCTGTAGTCCCAGCAGTCCTCCGCACTCTCTCCATACGGGCCCAGAGCTGAAAACACACACACACACACAACATTACAATCTCTCCTCCATACGGAGCCAGAGCTGACAACACACACTGGGGTCTATTGGGAAAAGACTCGACTTCACATTTCAATTGATTTCTGAAAGTTCAAGAGAAACAATAGAAACTGTGTTACTGCTCCTTCTTTCATTCATTCTTAAAGGTGCAGTGTGTAAATATTAGTGTCATCTAGTGGTGAGGTTGCGAATTGCACCCAACAGAAGTTACGGTGGCCAACAGGAAGTGATGTCATCGTCTGAGACAGCAGAGAGTAGATAGTTATGTATAGTTAAGTTTCTTTACAAAGATACATTAAGAAATTCAGCTTACTTAATTATTGGCTATATAGTTAATTATTATTATGTAGTCCAAGGAGTCCTCTGCACTCTCGCCTCCAGATGGACCCAGAGCTGCACAACAACACACACGATAGTAGCCAGTTAGGAAATTAGATTTCTTTACAAAGATAAATTAAGAAATTGGGTTTACTTAATTATTCAGTAAAAAGATAGATTGCTACTTGTTCAGCATTGTGTCATTTGCTGACTTTAGCAGCTTCTTTACACAAAGAACAACATACGATGGCTCCGCTCAGAGCCATCGTAGAAAGATGTGGATGTAAGCGGACCCGCGGTGTGTGTAGAGAGAAACGCCTCATTCTGAGCTAAGAAAACACAACGCTTCATTATGTAAGATCTTTATACACCACTGACAACACAGTTATGTGTGTGATATTGCATTTCTGTCAACAGATCCTCCTAAATATTACACACTGCACCTTTAAAGGAAACGTCTCGGTTACGTATAGGAGAAGCTACGTCATTTCTAATGTACCATGTAGTGTATCTGCGCTACAGTCATGTGTGCAGATTAGGGGTGTCACAATATATTGCAATACAAAAATCAACAATATTTATCGAGGATAGTGAAAATATGTGGATGGTTCAACCAAACTAAAAATTACTGTGTGAGAAACAAATTCAAGTTTTCAGAGTTTTAGTGTCAGTACCATATTAAACTACATTATATAATGTTAATTGATTATAATGTATAATAATGCAATAGGGGGATATTTGTGTGTCCTGATAATGCCAGATGTCTGATGTTACCAGTAAAAGTGTCCGACATTATTTTAAATATAATTCAGTCTTATATAATTCAGATTTAATAATAAATAGTCTAAAATAATTCAGTATTTTCATCTTCTCTATCGTCATGGGCTTTGGGCCAAAACCTATTCATTTTGCACACAAAATGTAATATCAAATTTACCATTTTAATCAACAGTACATTTTTGTTAACCTTAGAGTCTTATAGATATGTCTTAGAGTATCGAAATAATATGGTATCGTGAGTTCAGTATCGTGATATGTGTCGAATCATGACATGAGGGTATCGTACCTTTGTCTCTCAGAACCAGTGGTTTTTTGCCAGGTTTGCCAGTGTTTGTTGGTGGAACAGGTCCCGGCGCTGACCCGGATCTGGTCGGGTTCTCGACCGCCGCGCCACGGCCACACGGTTTCACATGATCATATCTATCACACAACACACATACCACACATCTAATACATATATGAGACATGGTGATTCTTCAGTTATGGGACCTTTTCATTCTGTTATTAAAGTCACTTTTCTCCATTTTTTGTATTTGCGAATCATCTGTGATTGTATATATACATTGTTGTGATTGATTGTGACTAGACTTTTTGAAGTACCTTGTAAGAAAGAATAAACAATTCCAGATTGAGCCATTACATTTTTGAACTAGATGTATTCATCAAGTTCAAAAATTGAATTGCTCAATATGGAATTGTTTTCAAAAATATCTTTAAAACTGCTCTGTAATGTCACTCTTTACGTAGTCGTGTACGTGACCTTTTAGCACATAGTTATAGGCATCTAAATATTTATCCACCCTCAGTTTTTCTTTACGCTCGGTTTCTATATCAGGTGTAAATATCAGGCCACTCAATCGAGGTAACATTAATCCTGTCAGATCATCCATTGAATGAGTGTGTCCGGGTTGGACCAATCTGGTTCACAGTCTTGGACAGTGAGTGAGTGACCTTACATATTAAGATAAAAGAGGACTTCGGATTTTCTCCAGTCATTGTTAAAAAAAAAAGCTAACAAAACTTGCTAACTAGCTTTAGTGAAGCGGCCAGGGGAATCGTTTTGCCTCCACCTAAGCTCCGCCCACAAAAAAAAAAAACATCACAATGTTTACTAATTGAAAAGGGGTCAATAGTGTTATCCCAGTGAAACGCTTCACAAACAAGAACAAATGGAGGGCTTGATTGAGTCAATGGGGAATTAATTTTGATGGTTGTGGTTTGCTATTGGTGGATCTCTAAGAGTGACAGGTAGCCCCGCCCTCACGCCAGTACAAACGTCATCAAAAACAAGTCGAAGAATCACTCATTAAATATGCCTAGTAACTCAGCAAAATGCATGCAGAAAGGTTTAAAACATGATATCACCTGCATCGGTCTCCATAAGCACAGACTCCTCTCTGGTAGTATTTACAGATGGTTGAAGGTTTGCTCGTAGTCAGATCGTGAGAGAACAAACACTTGCTGCCCTCACGACACACACCGTGCAGGAAATACCTGAACACAGGCACACACACACACACACACACACACACACACACACACACAAAACATAATCAACACACCTGAATCAGAGCATGAGATGCTGAATAAATGTTTAAATGTCAGAGATCCGATGCGTCAGTCCAGCTACACCATTTTTTTCTCATGTCAAAGTCATGATATTACCATTGACCTTATTTACTGCAGTCAGCGATGCTTTGATGGTTGTGTTATGACGGTTATGCGTTTCTCTTTACCTGCAGGTCACTTGTTTCGTTGACATCTTTTATCCAGCTACGAATGTAATAATTTACTGTGAAATGTTGCTGTCTGCACGGTTTTGTGCAACCTGAAAATATCACCGGCTCAGCGCCGCGACTGATCATTGCTTCCGCCTAGTGCGATTCACTTCCACGAGTCGGTTCTTTCGAACTAATCATTTCATGGCATATCTCAGTTTGTGGTTAAAAGAGCAGTTCCCATTTTGGTTTATAAAATGGGAACGTTAACGAAAAGTTCTGTGTTTGCTGGTAGTTCACAAACAATTATTTTACATCATCTACGTACGCATGGAATCGTTTGAACTGACTCTTTTGAACAAATCATCACGAATCGCATATATCGCTTTTTCCGCTGGACATAACAAACCAGATTTCACTACAGATACCGATTAGGAGAGGTGTGGAAAATAATGTAGCTCCAAAAGAGCAAACAAGCCGGATACACTAACCTGGAAAGAGAATAAGTAATATTATTTTATTTTATAGATGGATTTACTGGAGGAGATCAGTGTTTTTGCGCACCCTGCTGGACTAGTTTCGAACACAATGACGTCACCTGTGGAACAAAACAGATCTGAGATCAGGCTCAGAGGACGACAGGTAACGCGAACACCTGAACACTAATGGAGGAAACTGTGATCAAATACAGACACTGTGGAAGCGATGTGTACAGTTTCTCCTCGTATTCTCAGTGTCAGTGTCCGATCTGTCATCAGACTCCAACTTTCGGACTGTTAAACGCGCCGGTCGCGCTTTCCTGCCCGTTTACTAATGGACACAAAATCTCATGTGCGTTTCTGATAGGATCTATTCACGGACCATCCTATATTGGGTGAGTTAGTTTATATGACTATTATGCATTATTATGTTGTATTCAGTTCCTGTGAAATACTGTTCCAGTGGGCGGGTATACATAAATATTCACGAGTTCCACAATTGTGGGCGTGATCTTGAGATAATGAGATGGAATTGAAAATATTAATGAAATCACAACTTGTTTAGTGGATTATTTCGAAAAGGTAATGAACAAAAATGCTAAGCAGCATTACCATGATAAACTTGAGCCTCACTTGAAACTCTGGCCTCTCTGGCTATGTATAATACAATCAAAGAAAAAGAGATAAATATAATATATTAAATATCCTGGCTCTTCCAAGCATATATGGTGCCTGAGATTTTGAAGCCCCCAAAGTGCATCCATCATCATAATATGTGTCATCCATTTGGATCCAGCGGTTAATAAAGGCCTTCTGAAGCGAAAAAAAAAAATCATATTTATAACTTCATAAACTATAATCACTGGCTTCCAGTAAGTCTTTTTCCAGTGAGAGAGTGACCTCTGACTCGACTCATGATGACCATAGACCAGGGGCGTAGCCTAGCCAGTAATGGGCAAAGGCTGCACTGGCCCGCCCAGAAGTCTGATAAAAATGCATTTTTAGTTTATTTTTATTATTCAAATGTATTTAAGAAAATATAATAATAAACCAGATTTATTGTTGACTGGTGTGTGTGTTTAATTTGTTTTCCAAATAAAATGGAACTGTTAAAGAAAGTTGTTGTAAGCCTCCCTCCGGAACGTTATTGTTTGCTAATATGGTTGCTATGGGTTCCAACAGGAAAACTCTGAGCGGCGCCGGCGCCACAATAATGGCTAAACAACTTTCTTTAATGTGATATTTGAAAAAAGCAAGAGTTGATGAAGAAGACACACTACTGCCTTCATCTACCGAGTACACCCAGCCCAGTTCTTCAGACTCATTAACCCACATAAAGGCTAGTCAGGTGATGGTGGCGGCCGCTTCTTGCTCCCTCTCTCCCGGTCAGCCCGACATGGGTTATGTGTCGGGTCAGAGGTCACTCGTCATGGATCGGGTCAGAGGTCATGCGTCGGGTCAGAGGTCACAAGTCATGTGTCAGGTCAGAGGTCATGCATCAGGTCAGAGGCCACACGTCATGCGTCAGGTCAGAAGCCATGTGTCAGTTCAGAGGTCACACGTCATGCGCAGGTCAGAGGTCATGCGTCGGGTCAGAGGTCACTCGTCATGCGTCGGGTCAGTGGTCATGCGTCAGGTCAGAGGTCACTCGTCATGTGTCGGGTCAGAGGTCACTCGTCATGGCAGATGTCACTCGTTATGCATTGTGTCAGAGGTCATGTGTCGAGTCAAAGGTCACTCGTCATGGCAGAGGTCATGCGTTGGGTCAGTTTACTCGTCATGCCTCGTGTCAGAGCTCATGTGTCGGGTCAGAGGTCACTCGTTATGGCAGAGGTCACTCGTCATGCGTCAGGTCAGAGGTTTCTCATCATACGTCAGGTCAGAGGTCACTCATCATGCGTCGGGTCAGAGGTTACTCGTCATGGCAGAGGTCACTCGTCATGCGTCGGTTCAGAGGTCTCTTTCGTCATGGCAGAGGTCATGCGTCGGGTCAGGTTACTCGTCATGCGTCGGGTCAGAGGTCACTCGTCATGCATCGTGTCAGAGGTCATGTGTCGGGTCAGAGGTCACTCGTCATTGCAGAGGTCATGCGTCAGGTCAGAGGTTACTCGTCATGCGTCGGGTCAGAGGTCACTCGTCATGGCAGAGGTCATGCGTCGGTTCAGAGGTCACTCGTCATGGCAGAGGTCATGCGTCAGGTCAGGTTACTCGTCATGCGTCGGGTCAGAGGTCATGTGTCGGGTCAGAGGTCACTCGTCATTGCAGAGGTCATGCGTCGGGTCAGAGGTTACTCGTCATGCGTCGGGTCAGAGGTCACTCTTCCGCCGGAACTCGACTTGCGTCATATAGACCTAGACTAAATAATGGGATGATTTTCATTTTTGGGTGAACTATCACTTTCAGTATTGACACTGGAACTTCAGCTTTGATCACAGAAATAAACGTACATGGAAAAAAACTGTTTAGAATTTTAAACATTTTTGGTCAAATAAATGCAGCCTTGCTGAGCAGAAGAGGCTCTTCGAGACTGTTGAATAATAAGCTATAGTGGCTCTTTTTCTTTCATTCTTTCAATGTTTTTCCTCCAGAGAATGGAGTGACACTGAGATACACGTGGGTCTTTCAAACTCAGAAGGTACAGTATTTCCCAGCTGTGAATATTGTACTGTTAGTTTGAGTGTGTGTTCGTCAGCTGTGTTTGTCGCAGGTCTGGTCTACAACTACACCCTGTCCGGGGTCCGCAGAGATGCTGGCGGCTGGGAACGGTGTGTTTGTGTGTGTGTGTGTGCCCAGCTCGCGAGGTCATGGGACGCTGAGCTGGAGAAGTTCTCTGTGCTTCCAGACTGGACTTCAGAACGGTACAGCATTACACACACTCCTAGCGGTATACCGATACTCTCACGTCACGATTCGATACATATCACGATACTGAACTCATGATACCATATTATTTTGATACTCCTAGACATATAAAATAAGGTTAACAAAAACTTTACTGTTGATTTAAATGCTAAATTTGGTATTTCAGTGTGTCTTGGACACACTGAAATACCATGAAATAAGACTAAATGAATAGTCTTGGACTTGGTGCTGAAACCCAAAGCACAGGACAATAGAGACACCGGAATAACAACATTCATGATTCTGAAGATGAAAATCCTGAAATATTTTAGATGAACATTTCACTGTCACTGACTAGATATATTTAAAATAATGTCGGCCACTGTTACTGGTAACATCAGACATCTGGCATTATGAGGACACACAAATTCATTATTATACATTATATTCAAAAAGATATAGTTGTTTAATGCGGTGTGTGTGTGTGTTCCTGCAGGTTCGAGGAGGAGCGCGTGTTCGGCTCCTGCTGTTACGGGTTCGCTCTGAGCTTTATAAACCACATGCTCTCGCGGATCGGCCAGCAGCCGCTGAGCAGAGACCAGTTCACCCAACGACACGTCTTACCCCGGATCAAGGCGGTTTCTCAGTACATCAGCATCTATCATGCGATATCACAACATGGGTTTTACACCGTGAACGCACCCGATGACGTGTGATGCACATTTCCTCATAAAACGCTATATAATTTAATATACTGTATATAGAATAAGCCTATTCTATCCCTGCTCTTCATGAATGTATTAAAACACATGGTGTTCTTAGAGAACTCTAGGGTTCTTGATTCAATATTAAAGAACACTTAAAGGTTCCAAAAGAAGGTTTTCGCATATAAGAACCATTGCTTCCCAACAGAGGCGTTCAGTCACCCGTTCTTAGGCTAGAGCCCTGTGTGCGATTGAGAGATTCCCTGGATGTTAAAGGCTCTTCATGGAATAAAGAAGCTTTATTTTAAGAGTCAAGGAGAAGTGTCTTATATTGCATAATACTTACATGTTTAAATGTACACTGTGTTTTTTTTTCTTTTTTTTGTAATTAACAAGATTTAAATAATGACTCAATACATAATGTTTGTGTGTGTGTGTGAACAGAGGAGAGTCTGCTGGAGAAACGAGAATGAGACAGAGCTCGTAATAAAACAAGAATCAACATCAAATCGTGAGTGTGTGTGTGTGGGGGGGGGGTTGTCAGAGGATTGAGTGTGTGTGTGGGATTGTTACGACAAAGCTCGTAATAAAACAAGAATCAACATCAGATCCTGAGTTTGTGTGTGTGTGTGTGTGTGTGTGTATGCAGGGTTGCCAACTGTCCCGAATTAGCCGGGGCGTCGCGTATTTTGGGCCTAATTTATTTGTCTCATACGGGATCTCGCTTGTCCCGATTAAATCGACTGCTACGCTGATCTAACCACTGACTGATACAACACTTGAGAATGATCACGACTCCGATCACCATCCAATCACAGCCCACACTCACGCGCATCAGACCATACGAACAATAAACTCTAACTTGAGAATGAATTATTCTTTTCAGGCAAATCATTGTTTGATTTGTGAACAGAAGCATCTGCTGTCTAGTTGCTACCGGTTCGATCCGGACTCGCGCTAACGGCAAATACCTTCTACTGTCCGGCTGGGTTTTGATTTCAAATCATTTTTGGCGAAATCAGACAATGTAAATATTGTTCATGAGTTTAACATCCAGCCATGCAAGAAAATATGAAATCTTCCTGAAGGAATGATATGCTGATGTGATTTCCTAACCAATAAACATTTCTGATTATTATTAATGTGTTTTTTTTTAAGTCAGGATTCTTCTATGATGAATAGAAGGTTCAAAGTAAATGTGTCCGAAATAATAATAATAATTAAAAAACATTTGTAACATTACTGTCATTTTTGATTAGGCTAGCTACTTTAATGCGTCCTTGCTGAATAAAAGTAGGCTTTTACTTTTCTTTAATTTCTTTCAAATGTTGTGCATTTTTCAATAATGTTTCAATAGCTTTCAATTTCAGATTATTATTTTGAACTACGTTTTGTGTGTTATGTGACTTTTTTGTGTGACCCTGTGTGTGTGTGGTGTCGGATGATAGTTGTGTGTGTGTGTGTGTGTGGGTGTGTGAGAATGACTGATCTGTTTATCGCCATTCGACAGTCTTTGACAGAAGGCAAACGGAGGAACTGAAGACTGTCGTCACGCGAGCTGATGAACATTAATGAAGTTGCCATGAAACCGACACCGCAGTTCCTCAGGATTAATGGCGTCAGCGGCAACCGGATCCGCGTGAATCACACACACACACACACACACACACACACACACGCACACTGTTCACTCAGAGTCCGGTCTCACACAGAGTCTGCCGTGTTGCTCCCGATGGACAAGAGTGTGATCAAACTCAGTCACTGTGAGAAAGACATCTTCTGCTTCTTTGTCCCGGATCAGTGTCCCGAATGCGGGATGAGCTTCAGTGGGAAGAGGCTGGAGGAGGCACCGGTCAGCGTGCCTAACCCCTTTTCTAACGGACACAAGGTCCCGTGCGCTTTCCTCGTGGCATCGGCAGAACACAGTGTGCTCAGGTAACTTACGATATTAACTCTCATATTAACATACCACCGTCGCTTTTATAACAGAACATCCTCATTTAAAGATTAATCTGAACAGTTTTTCTGGGACTGACGCTGTGCTTTCGCAGGGACTTTGACGGCCGCTCGGATCTACACACAGGGATCACTAACACTAAAGGTAATGTGATGTCATTTTAACACTAAAAAGTGCTACAGTAAAGTAATTTACAGAAATTTTTATTTTAGTATAATTTTATTTTTTTTATAACCAGGGTTAAAACTACAACCATAAAAAATGAACTTGTTTTTAAAAATTATAAATTAATTTCAACATTTCTCAGTTAAAGTATTAAAATTTGAAGTTAAATCAAAATGGACAATATAATTGATAACTGATTCAAAATAATAATAAAAGTCATAATAGTAGCTCAATGATAATAAAACTGCTTATAATTTGAATGTTAAATGGTACTAACTACAACTAACTATATTAGTGACATTCAGTAAATTGCACTTTAAAACAGTTTTGTTTTACAGGCATGTGAGCAGAAAAAAATATGTATTTTATAATGCAATAAAACGTACTGTAAAATTCAAAAGGTAATATATATAACAATACAATATGTTTTAATAAAATTATTATTAATAATAATCATTATTTTATAAAAAACAAACAAAAAAACAATCACAGATTCATAACTGATTCTCACTAGGAGTTTGGGAAGATGATTGACGCACATTGTGTAAATGATAAGCGACTCGAGCACTCAGAGAAGCATTAACTGTGATCTGGACTGAAACGAGCAGTGCTGTGCTTTACTCTGAAACATGCAGCGCATCAAACTACAGATAGGATCTGATGATCACACGAGCATCTCGCCACCAAACATTGACAAAATTCATAAGAAAGTGACCAGGAAACTGATGATTAACGATTATTACTGGCATTTTGTGCTTTGAACCCTGGCTAGTCCCACGAATGAAAACCCGCGCATCAAATACTAGAAAACTCTAAAAATAATCATCAAAAAGCATGTCAGATCCTTAAAGAATGAGATAATTATTTATATATTTTGCTTTAGTGAGCAAATATCAGTTTAACACAAAACAATGCAAATGTGCCTGGGAACAAAATCCCTACAATGATAATAGTTCATAAACAAAGTCTTTATTTATGAAAGCATGCTCACTGTTTACTGAGTTTCACGATTTAAATCATCAAACAGCGAGTCATATTTTGCAAGGCGGAGAATAGCCTATGGAAAGCCAAATAAATATACAGGCCAAGGGGAAATAAAATCACATCCCTGGATTTAAAAAGTTTCAGAATCTGATCTGCAAAATTATGCTCTTATCTCATGGGGAAACATTACATAACTATTATTACGAGGTGGTGATTTTGCACGAAATCATGTGTGAATCGTACAAAAACAGATATTTGAAAACCGGTGAGCATGAATGAAAGAGATTCAAACGAATAGGCCAATAATGTAAAATAGTTCTGAATTGCAGTGAGATTGTGTTGGAAATGTAGGCTAAATGAATGTGCTTTTTAAATAAGTCAAATAGTTAGCTCAATGCTTCCACCTTAAATTATTACATTGTTTAAATTGACATCTTTTTCGCTAACTGTGATTTATGTAGCCTACATTTCTGAAATACATAACTTTGACAGTTTCCTCTGATAACAGGTCACTGTAAATTGTAATGGACTCATGCACATCTGTAAAGCTGGATTTAAACGACGTATAAATGTGAATTGAATTGGTCCAGGAATAGTGTACAACTACACGAGGGCGGGAGTGCAGCGGGAACAGGAGGGATGGGAACGCTGTGTGTGTGTGCCGCTGGTCCAGCCCGACATGTTCAGTCTCATAAACCAGTGGGACCAGTACCTGGAGAAGTTCTCCTCCCATCAGATGTGGGACCCGATGTGGCACAGGTCAAACACTGAAACACACACACAGAAAACTGAATCCAATGCAATGATGTCTTCATCCTTTCCTCGTGGGTCAAAAAACCCAACAAAAAAAAACCATGAAGCCTTAAAATCATACTTTCATTTTTTTTAATGCAATTTTTTGGGAGATTTTGGTTATTTTTTTTTTATTTTAATTAGACTAGATTTGGTCAATAACTAATAAATAAATTGTAATTTAAGCACATTCCTCACATTCTTTCACCTCAAATTCCAAATAACTCAGTAAAATAACTATTTTAATTCAGCTCTAAATCTTACATTGGTAGTCTTTGCCGACTTATTGTGGAAAATATTAACATAATATGATATTTCATGACTCTAGATGGGTTTAACGCTCTATATGGAGCCGAGGAGCTGTTCTGCTGGGTCCTAAAGCCAGTTTCTCTTCAGTGTGCGTTCGCATACACATGTAGACATTATACAGTCAATTAATGGTAACGTTTTAATTTGAATTTTGAGCATTTTAGGGTTTTCTATGTGTACTGCAGCATTCCTCCCATTCCCAAGGGCGTGAGATCGACCCGAGAGGGAAGGATTTGTTACTTTTTAAATTTCAACCACAAAATCTATTCAATGTGTGTGTGTGTGTATTCGTGGTCCAAGTGCGACAAAAGTCCTGGGGTCTCGGACCCTCTGATGAACACTAAAAAAAAGTGCTCTCGCCCACGTCATCCAAGATGTTCATGTCTTTCTTTCTTAAGAAAGAAAAGAAATGAAGGTTTTTGAGGAAAACACTCCACGATGTTTCTCCATATAGTGACTTCAATGGGGTCCAATGACATTTTTCAGTCAAACCGTTGTAGTCTATCAGTCATACACTGGAGGCTAGGGGGTCCACCAAAAAGCATGCACAGAGAAGTCAAAATGAAACATGATTTAATGACTCGTAAATGTAAGTACACATTGATGGCCTAAGACACAAAACGAGCGGTTTTTGTGAGAAAACGAACAGTATTTATATCGTTTTTACCTCGTGTAATCACAGTGACATCCAAGTGATCTGAATCAGTTTTGCAATGTCCAACTGAACCGAACTGAATCAGTTCAATGTTACGCCGGAAGTGATCGCTCTATTATGACTGATCGACAACAACGGTTTGACTGAAAAATGTCAAAATTGAAAATACTGCGGAAACAAAGACACCTACATCTTGGATGCCCTTGAGGTAAGCTAAAACATATCAAAAATTAATTTCAAAGTGAACTATCCCTTTAACTCAAACTTGTATAATTTTTTTTTCTGTTTAACTTTAATAATGTATTTCTTCTACAGTTCTACAATAATCTAGCAAATGTCTTCTTTAAAACAAGACCAACCATACATCTATAATCCAAATCATAAATCACAACCATTTAAAGGCACACTATGCACTCTCTGGTTTTTTTGTAAAACAGTGACCTCTAGAGCCGCTGTGGTGTACTTGCACTGTCGTAAATAACCGTTATTCCCCTGTTACTGCATATACTGTCAAGTGCTAGACTGCTTTTTAATAATAAAGTTGCCTATCGCGTTTGCTGGCTTATAGCGTTTTTACATGATTTCTGCAAAATCAGAAGTAAATAGCCTATAGTGTATAGGCTACTGTATAATTTCATTCATGTTTTTTGATTGTAATGTTAAAATTACAAAATGTCAGATGACATCAATCAAGTTAAATGTACGTCGCATTATTTCATAACATTGGACGTTATGATTTAGACATGATTACAATTTATCATAATAGCAAATTGTGTTCAATTATTTACAACCTCTAGGCTTATATATGTCCTAATAATTATGTGAGATATTGACTATGTCCTCATGGTAATCGCAAGAATCAACATCAACAGCGTCAAGATTTGATTGATTCATAATCAACACAATTTGAAGTTACAGTCGGGAAGTGTACTGTTAGTCAGATAAACTTGATATAACAGTAACTTACACACGTCATAAGAAATCCGAACCAGACACAGGACTAAAGATACGTGATAAATACACATCACAACACCTGAGTTCAGCTGGCAAACTAGCTCTTGTGGCAAGCTCGGCAATAAAACATAACGGAAAAAACAACAAGACTAAGAGAAACGACTGTTTTTAGGAAGTCTGCTTAAAGCTCTGGTAATCGAAAGCTATAGACATGTGAGAATTATTGAACTGGTCTAATTATCAACAACGGATGAATGAACAGCACCGTAAAAAATTACATACCACAAGCCAGTGCAGCAACATACAATATAGAAACAACTAGTATACAAATACAAACAAGTTTATAAATAAGAGATTTACTTACAAGTCCATCAACAAGATCGCCAGGTCAGCATCGCAGTTACAATCCAGTGCAGCTTTTAAGCTCGCGCCAACGAGTGAAAGCCCGACCGAGTGGACTCTTGTCCGGTTTCTAGCCCGGTCCGATTCTCTTTCCCTGTTTCGAAAGTAGCTTCTATGTTGTTGATGCGTGTGACGTCGTTGCCGTAAACCATTTCGTGATTCTCACGCGCTGTGTCAGGGGCGCCACTCTCAAACTTGCATGGCTGGTTTTTCCGGCGGCGTCCCCCCCAAGCTTTCCTACCAGGATGATTCGCCCTACTATGACTTTGTTAACCACCAAAACGACTTTGAAGCTGTTATATTAAGGTACAGATCTTGCATAGAGTGCCTTTAAGTTTGGATAGTGATTGTCTAACCATTTAAAGGGTTAGTTCACCCAAAAATGAAAATTAAGTCATTAATTACTCACCCCCATGCTGTACCAACCCCGTAAGACCTTCGTTCGTCTTCGGAACACAAATGAAGATATTTTTGATTAAATTTGAGAGCTGTATAACTACCACATTGGCTCCTAAGGGACTGCCTCTTGACGGCCCAGAAAGTCAATGAAGAAAATGATTAAATATCCCAAGTGACTACCGTGGCTCAACTATCTGCTATATGTTTATCAAGCGACGCGAATACTTTTTGTGCGAAAAAACAAACAAAAATAACGAGTTTATTCGACTATTTCTTTTCTTCCTTCTAGGCCAGAAACGAGATTTCCACGACGCATGCGCGAGAATTGCGATCTGCTTTACACTTCAGATCGCAATTCTCGCGCATGCGTCGTGGAAATCTAAGGAAATCTCGTTTCTGGCCTACAAGGAAGAAAAGAAATAGTCGAATAAACTCGTTATTTTTGTTTGTTTTTTCGCACAAAAAGTATTCGCGTCGCTTGATAAACATATAGTTGAGCCACGGTAGTCACTTCGGATATTTAATCATTTTCTTCATCGACTTTCTGGGCCGTCAAGAGGCAGTCCCTTAGGCAGCCAATGTGGTAGTTATACAGCTCTCAAATTGAATCAAAAATATCTTCATTTGTGTTCCGAAGACGAACGAAGGTATTACGGGGTTGGTACAGCATGGGGGTGAGTAATTAATGACTTAATTTTCATTTTTGGGTGAACTAACCCTTTAAGTTTGTCTCTGCGAGAAAGTGTTTTTTCTTCATCAGCCTGTTTTTTTTTTGTTCATGTCTATGTGCATCAGCTTGTTCTTGATTATGTTCCAGCTTTAACGAGGAAACACACAACTGCTACAGCTTCACGCTAACGTTCATCAACTGTGTTCTGGCGGCGCAGTCCAAACCGGGCCTGAGCAAAGACGGCTTCACACACACCTTCGTTCTGCCCCGGATCAGGAGAGCCTCCAAGTACATGACGTTGTGTCGTGAGATTTCCCAGAACCACTTCTACATCGTGGATAACCCGAAGAGGAACTCGCAGGAGAGCCTGAGCGAGGAGGACGAGGACAGCAAGAATCTCTGAGCCCATAGTTCATCATATTTAATGATTCATGTATCTTGTATCAAGGTGGAATTTGATTGAATGATGCTTAAATTGATCTATACTGTTATATGAGCTGAAACTACACTTTTGTAAAGCTATATTCTATACATATTTCACTTCCAGAAAGTTACTCGATTCGAACCAATAGAAAGAATGTGACTGTGAACGACAACTGTCAATGTTTTTATCATTCATCTGAAAAAAAATAATAATTCTGAATGTGTTTACAACCTGTGTGTCGTTATCCGTATCTGTAATGCAGAATGTTAATTAAAAAAATATATACTGTATTAGACCAACGTGAGGGTCACATCACTTACATAGTGTTGTCATGTCATTAGTTTTACTGGTTCTATTGCTCTCCTCATTTGTAAGTCTCTTTGGATAAAAGCTTCTGCTAAATTATCAAATGTAAATGTATTCTTTTAATTTTGTCACTCTGTAAAAAATAATACCATATTTTTTACGGTAAAAAAACGGCAGCTGTGGTTGCCAGAACTTTACCGTCAAAAATACGGCATAGCAAAGTTATTGGTCTTACAGACCTAACTTAAAATGTACAGTAATAAATCACATTTCATTTTCTGGTATATTTACCAATCTATTGAAATATTGATATCTGTTTTGTACTATTGTAATAGACTGACAACCAATAATCATCACACAGTAGTGACGAGAGTCACAGTATCATTCAAACAAACATGAAACGCCATAATGGTAACCTACATGAAATTAGAAAAAGAAAGTAAGGGTCATCATATGTGTAATTCAGGGCACAATTCAAACGAGATCAAAATATTGGTTGTCTCTCACCATTGACTATCAATACAATATTTTTTCTAAATAAGGTCCCATGGTGGTTGACAGGAAGGGGAGGGACTTAGGCTCTAGGGCTGGTGAATGCTTGAATCTGATTGGTTGACAAACACTCAAAGGTGTGGAGCTATTTACAGGGAAAAGTAATCCAGGCAGGTTTTGACCGCATCACACATGACAGATTGAGCACAATCTGAAAGCTGAAAAAAAAAAGATTTTCATTGATGTATGGTTTGTTAGGATAGGACAAAATTTGGCCGAGATACGACTATTTGTAAATCTAGAATCTGAGGTTGAAAAAAAAAATCGAAACATTGAGAAAATCTCCTATCATTTATGTTGGTTATTGTGCTTTATTCACTCACAGAAATACATGATTTATATATTTACGGTAAGAAATTTACAAAATATCTTCATGGAACATGATCTTTACTTAATATCTTAATGATATTTGGCATAAAAGAAAACTCAATAATTGTGACCGGTACAGTGTGTTGTTGGCTATTGCCACACTGAGACCAGGGTCACCTACCAGGATAAAAACGACATTAATTCCATGTTTCGTTGGTTTTTTTTTTTTGCCAGAAATTTTATGGATAGCACTTCTCTTTTTCTTCCCGCTAAACCACACACACACACACACACACACACACACACACACACACACACACACACACACAGAAAGCTGTTGTCAGCACTGCTCTGACGATTTCATCATTAAAATAACATAATATTGTTGGTCTCTAGCGCTGTTCTTGAAGCAGAGAAACTTACCGATTCACGATAGAGACGCTTCTGCAGGTCACCGTTGAGACGCTTTGCTTCCATTACACACATAATGGCCTCTGCTGTTATTTTCAACAGTTCAACGGACCATCATTAATGATTCCTTAAACTTTATAACCCCATAATGGAACAATTGCTTTAGTGATAAAACACAATGGACACCGGACTTCTCTCAGTACATTTATTGCTGAACACTCTTTAACTTGTGTCTGGATGTTGTTTAAACAATCTTTGCACATTATTAAAAAAATAAATAAATATTAACCTAATATTTTGAAGCAAAATAAACATGCAAGGAATGTAAAAAGGAATGCAGGTTTAAACATCCTCCTGTTCTGTTCGCTCTCTTGAGGAGACCCATCTGCTCACCAGCACCTCCTGAAACACACCATAATATAATATATTACAGATCCAGACGTGCAGAGAAACACACACACGGTTTCTGTCTCACCTGTATGGTGAAGCGCTTCACACACTCGGGAGATGACAGCATGTCTTCTGTCATGTCTGATGGAGTGATGACGTAGCAAAGCATCAGTTCCTGCACAGAACACACGCAGCGTCATTCCACTGTTTCAACAAATACACACTTTTTGCACTGTCCGTAAGTTAAGATATCCACTTTATTAATCCCACAAGAGGTAAGTATATTAGGGCAGTGGCATCACATCACATCCAAAAAAAAAAAAAAATACCAAAATACATTTAAAACAATCATATTCCACATATACATATCTACTTATGCATACTACCTCAATGCACCAAGCTTTACAATAGAATTCACACGAGAAAAAAAAAAAAAACACCACCAAGAATCCTTTATAAAAAATGTTTGCATTACAAATACAAATGGTTTCTGGTACAAAAGTGAACTTGTATCAATGGGGCCTTTAACTTTTTTTAGTTCGTTTACAGTAAAGTGTCAGTGAGAGTGGGTGTCGAACGGGTGTCTGGATTTTGTCATTTTGGCAAACACTTTAAAGGAGTAGTTCACTTTTCAAAAAACTTTTGCTGATAATTGACTCACCCCCACGTCATCCAAGATGTCCATGTCTTTCTTTCTTCAGTCGATAATAAATTAAGGTTTTTGATGAAAACATTCCAGGATTTCTCTCCATATAATGGACTTCAGCGGGAACCAAACGGTTCAAGGTCCAAAAGGAACTTTCAGTACAAACGGCAAACTTGTTCAAAGGGCTTTAAACAATTCCAGACGATGAATAAGGGTCTTATCAAGCGAAACGATCGCTCGTTTTTAAAAAAAAAAATAAAGTTTAAGTTTTATAAGATCAAACACTCGCCTTGCTCTGTTCTGTAACGCACTCCTGTTCGAACTCGTTCAACAAATAGAACAAATCTTTTTCCGAATCAATTCGTTCGTTTCTTTCCCCCGAATGAACCAAATGATTTGGAAAAAGATTTGTTCATTTTAACTCAAACCTCGTCATGATGATTATATCATCATGATATAAGTAGTGTCGTACCTTCGAGACGTTCCCGGTGATTCTGCTGAGAGCGGCGAGAGTCCTCCAGCTGAAGGACCTCAGCAAAGCGTCTCTGAAACACATGTCTGATCTCTCCACCACCACGGAGTAGCTGAACGCACAAACAAACATAACTCAATGAAACATTTGAAGGCTTATTACATAATGCACTTGACGTGGAAAAAAAAACAAGTAAACAGCATAATTTGAGTTCTGAATTCAGTTTTAAGGGATAGTTCACCCAAAAATGAAAAATAAGCCCATGATTTACTCACCCTGAAGCCATCCTAGGTGTAATATGACTTTCTTCTTTCAGACAAATACAGTCAGAGTTATATTAAGTTATATTAAGTCCTGGCTCAGAGATGAATGATTGATTCTGTTTTGAAGTCCATAAAAGTGCATCTATCCATGATAAGTGCATCTATCCATCATAAAAGTGCCTCTATCCATCACAGATGTGGATAGATGATAAGCGGATAGATAAAAATCTATCCATTATAATATATCCATATGCATGATGTATAGATGCATTTTTTTGATGGACAGATGGACTTTCATCATAGATTCTAAATGCATCTATCCATCATAAAAGTCCATCTATCCATCATAAAAGTGCATCTATTCATCAAAAGCGCATCTATCCATCATAAAGCGCATCTATCATCATAAAAGTCTATCTATCCATCATTAAAGTGCATCTGTCCATGATAAAAGTGCATCTACTGTATCCATCATTAAAGTGTATCTGTTTATCATAAGTGCATCTATCCATGATAATATATCCATATGCATGATGGATGGATGCATTTTTATGATGGACTTTCATCATGGACAGATGCATTTAGATTCTAAATGCATCTATCAATCATAAAAGTACATCTGTCCATCATAAAAGTACATCTGTCCATCATATAAGTGCATCTATCCATCATAAAAGTGCATCTATCAATCATAAATCACATCTATCCATCATAATAGTACATCTGTCCATCATATAAGTGCATCTATCCATCATAAAAGTGCATCTATCAATCATAAATCACATCTATCCATCATAAAAGTGCATCTGTCCATCATAAAAGTGCATCTATCAATCATAAATCACATCTATCCATCATAAAAGTGCATCTGTCCATCATAAAAGTGCATTTATTCATCATAAAATGCATCCATTCATGATAAAAGTGCATCTATCCATCATAAAGCACATCTATCCATCATAAAAGTGCATCTATCCATCATAAAAGTGCATCTGTCCATCATAAAAGTGCATCTATCCATGATAATATATCCATATGCATGATGGATAGATGCATTTTTATGATGGACTTTCATCATGGACAGATGCATTTAGATTCTAAATGCATCTATCAATCATAAAGGCGCATTTGTCCATCATAAAAGTACATCTGTCCATCATATAAGTGCATCATAAAAGTACATCTATCAATCATAAAGCACATCTATCCATCATAAAAGTGCATCTGTCCATCATAAAAATGCATTTATTCATCATAAAAGTGCATCCATTCATGATAAAAGTGCATCTATCCATCATAAAAGTGCATCTGTCCATGATAATATATCCATTGGCATGATGGATAGATGCATTTTTATGATGGACAGATGGACTTACATCATGGATAGATGCATTTAGATTCTAAATGCATCTGTCCATCATAAAAGTGCATCTATCATCATAAAGCGCATCTGTCCATCATAAAAGTGCATCTTTCCATCAAAAAATTGTATCTATCCATCATAAAAGTGCATCTATCCATCATAAAGCGCATCTATCCATCATAAAAGCGTATCTATTCATGATAAAAGTGCATCTGTCCATCATAAAAGCGCATCTGTCCATCATAAAAGCGCATCTATCCATCATAAAAGTGCTCCACAGGCTCTGTGTGGTTAATAAAGGCCTTCTGAAGTGAAGCGATAAGAAAAATATCCATTTTTAAAGCTTGGAAAGAGCCAGGACATTTTTGAGTGAAATATCCCTTTAATGCTATTCATTTATGATTTGCATGTCAGCAGGACTGTCTCTTCATGCAACAAAGCAAACTACTTTAACAAGAACAAACCTTGCATGATAAAACGGTGGTCCTTTTCGGTAGAGCACTAGAAAAGAGATAAATAGGGGATCAGTGCTAGAACAAATGAGAATCTGAGCTGAAAAAGCAATCTATAGCAACTCTATAGTGCGCTGAAGCGAGAGTCGTGTGTCAACGCCACCAACGGCTCCTGAAGTTCACAGCCAAGACTCCGTTTCAAAGAGCGACGGGTCTGAGTGCGAGGAAAGCGAGGCTTAATGCACCTGAATAATTCACCGGTGCACCTCCAGTGTTACACACACTACTTGGAAAATCTCCCTCACCCGCTGGACTCTGTTAGCTCAGGGTTAGGCCTAAATGTTTCAGAGGGACACGCCATAAACAACAGTGCTTTTGTGAAAAGAGAGACGATTCTGCGTTACACACCAGACAAGCAAACATGACATTAGATGCAAGTCAGTTCAAATGGTTCAGTCCCACTTCATTTTAAGTGCGATGCATGTACATCGAAAAATAAGTACAATGTACTTATTGTGTTCATGTTGTATTGTAAAACACTTTTGCTGCTTTTGAGGAGTGATACAGGTAAAGTTAGGGACAGGTGTGTGTGTGTGTGTGTGGTATGGATGGGTTAACTTAAGGTGTATGGGAAAGGTCAACAGTGTAATTGTCCATGTAATTACATAAATTAATAACATGCAGGTATTTTCAAACTGTAAGAACAATATAAAAACATGTACACAATAAGCCCATTGTATCAAATTATTAATTTCAATGCAAGTACATTTTACTTAATATGTGAGACCAATGGTTCGAACAGACAACTATTCTTGCATGAACATTAAAGGCTACCTTCAAGGATTAGTTCACTTTTGAAAAAACTTTTGCTGATAATTTACTCACCCCCATGTCATCCAAGATGTCCATTTCTTTCTTTCCTCAGTCGAAAAGAAATTTAGGTTTTTGATGAAAACATTCCAGGATTTTTCTCCATATAATGGACTTCCATGGGAACCGGATGGTTCAAGGTCCAAAAGACAGTTAATAACAGTTTCAGATGCAGCTTCAAATGTCTTTAAACGATATCAGACGATGAATAAGGGTCTTATCATGCGAAACGATCGGTTATTTCAAAACTTATTCCAAAAATGTAACTTTTCTAAGGACAAATGCTAGCCTTGCTCTATTCTGTGAGGCGCGTTTGCAACGTCACGTATTACGTAATTACGTTCAAAAGGTCATGGGCGACGTAGTCGAAAGCACAGAGTCAGTGTTTACAAGTTGAACGCATAGGTTGAACGTGCAAAGTAGCTCAAACACCGTTTACAAAAAAAGGAATTAAAAGGAAAAACGATGTCGGACGATTTTGATTCTGTACTTCCGGCTACGTCGCCCGTGACCTTTCGAACGTAATTACGTATTACGTGACGTTACAAACGCGCCTCAGAGAATAGAGCAAGGCTAGCATTTGTCCTTAGAAAAGTTACATTTTTGGAATAAGTTTTGAAATAACCGATCGTTTCGCATGATAAGACCCTTATTCATCGTCTGGTGTCGTTTAAAGACATTTGAAGCTGCATCTGAAACTGTTATTAACACTATCATTCGGACCTTGAACCATCCGGTTCCCATTGAAGTCCATTATATGGAGAAAAATCCTGGAATGTTTTCATCAAAAACCTTAATTTCTTTTCGACTGAGGAAAGAAAGACATGGACATCTTGGATGACATGGGGGTGAGTAAATTATCAGCAAAAGTTTTTTTCAAAAGTGAACTAATCCTTTCAGTCTGTGTGTTGCTTCTTGACATGCAAAGCTTGATATTCTTTGGCTTCTTTTGAAATTATTTTCATTGATTTAGAAAAATGAATACATGAACTGGCCACAAGTTGACTTAAATGGAAGTTATTAACTTTGGTTGCACTTTATGTTAAGCCATCCTGGTTAATGTGTAGCCTAATAATTACACAAATAACTCATGAGTAATATTAGCAACACACACTTCCTACAGGATTAGGGCTCATGAACTATAATAAGTACACAAGGACACTTAATTTACACTTAAGGCCATTGCACACTGAGTCCGAAATTCGCATCCGAAATTTTCGCACGTTAAAAAACCAAAAAAAATTCGACCTCACGTTATGTCAATCACGCTTGCACACCGCTTCCGAAACTTTCGTCCGTCATAAAATTAATCGGATCGGGTTCGATTTTCTGCGTTTTTCGCATCAACGGCCAGCATTTTGAGAGTTTTTTTGACAATTCAGGGCCGGCTGGAGCTCGCCGCACATCATTGCACATATGCGCAGTGCTTTCAGTTTCGGTTTTCAATTCGATCAAGTGTTTATGTTCTCTTCTCTCGATTGGATTATGAAAGGAATAAACCTCCCCTTTCAATCAGATTGAAATTTCGGATCGATTAAAAGGTGTGATTGAGCAGCCAATTCGATAACTACTCTATTATTTGGGTACAGTACATAACAGCCTATACAGCTGTTCTAAATGTTCAGAATCGATTGGTTCACGGAAATTGGTGGTCTTGTTTTTAAAACGTGGCTCCAGCATCAAACTTTTCCACTGACATTCTGAAGTAAATTTTGAATCGCAACTCCTTGATAAGGAGGTGCTTCCTCTCGGCGTAATTTCAGGATTGGATGGACGCAAACACAATATTTTC
Organism: Pimephales promelas; assembly: GCF_988280905.1. NCBI lineage: Eukaryota > Metazoa > Chordata > Actinopteri > Cypriniformes > Leuciscidae > Pimephales > Pimephales promelas. The sequence continues at coordinate 5,659,449 of NC_142789.1, read as the reverse complement.
TCTTTCTTCTATCATCAACAACAAAATCATCCTCACTGCTTGACGAATTCATTTTGTATTTTTGCGTTTTTTCCGCAAAGGTTTAATAAATACGCATCAGACTCAATGTGCAAGGTTCCTGTGCGTGACGAATTTTTAGGCTGACGAAAACGAAAAAAACGCATACGAAAATTTCGTACTCAGTGTGCAATGGCCTTTAGTTACACTAAATTTGTTTTAGTAAATTTACACATTAAGTTACACTAAATTTGTTTTAGTGTAGTGTTACAAACCTTTAAGTGCAGTGTTAAACTAAATGTTAGACATGTCTTTTCCTTTAAAAGTGTAGTTCCCCATTTTTTTCTAGACTTTTGTTAAAGTGTAGTAGCCAATATTTTTCTTTAAGTGTAAACTTACCACCGTTTTCAATAAAACTGCTGTATAAAAGCAATGTCACACTCACAATCATACATCAAATGTCAAATGCCAAATCACAGCAATGTTGAAATACACGAATGTGAATGAAATTTCTTAACTCTGAAATGTGGAATTGCTTGCAAAATCTATTATTAAAATGACCCTTCATTGAAAAGAAATCAGTAAGATGTAGTTCACATTTTCAGTTGAGATTTTATGAGAAATATCCTTACTTAAGTCAGTTCCATATTTAATTCCAGACTTCGGCACCCAGCCTTTACTGCGGAAATAGTGATAGGCGGCGTATGAGAAGGAGAAGTTGGGCTGAAGCGAACGAAACATCGTCCAAACCTGAGCGACTGACAGAGCTTCCTATAAGTGAACAAGACCAGACCGACTTAGCTACCAATTAAGAAAACACATTTACATTACAAATGCAGACAGGTGTGTGTTTCCCGTATAATGCTGTATAACTCACTGCTTCACTACTATAGGGATCTCCCAGTCACGTGACCCCTAGCCGCGAGTCAGCCATTTTGACGGAATACTTCCGTCAGCTACTTAGTGGCGGACCTGTTATAAGGGGTGGGCCATCCCTAATAAAAGATCCATTACCGTGGGGTAATAAATATTATTAGTATATTATTATACTAATAATATAAATATTAGTATAATTATTTTATATATATATATAAAATATAATACATATTATTAGTATATTATTATATTACTAATATAAATATTAGTATATTATATACTAATAATACAAATATTAGTATAATTATTTTTATAATTAGCCTAAATATTGCAGTACTTTGCGCTACAGTATTGATATAATTGCATACGGAAAATATATAGATAATGAACAGAATCGTTTTTTTTCCTCCACAACTATCTATTATTAGCGCAGCAGCCGTCAGCTAACTTTCCACGTTATCGCACTTATTATTAGCATCACAAAAAGAAATAGCCTGTACAAGAGGAAGATAAAGGAATTAGGAATCATAGATCCATTTGAACCACTACAAGTTCTTTTTACAGGCATTAAAGGTACAATATGCAGGATTTTTGCAGTAAAGTATCCAAAAACCACTAGGCCAATGTTATATATTTAGTTTAGTTTAGTTGACAATATCTCAAGGGTTTCAAAATATTTGTAAATCGTGAGAATTGCGATTTCAACCAAGGAAACGGTGAGTGTGAGTAGGGCTGAGGAGTCGCCAGTCAATGGCGTTACATCCGCGTTACCCCCGTTTTCCGCCAGACTTGACCTCGTAACTGCAATAGTAACCATGGCGACAGACGTGGACAACTGGGTTATGCCTAGCAGGATGCTCATGCTGTTGTTGTTTTGTTCAAACATTATGGACCATGGCAAGCAGACTTTGAGACAAAAAGAGGACTAAAACGAAGATCAACATCGTTCGAGACGCCGAGAGCTCAACATCCGCGACTAACTTTAACTTGACAGAGTGTTGCAGGTTACTTTATTAGACAGGTGAGAAAATGTACATAAAACTAATCAATATTATTTAGTTCAACATGATGAAATGTAAGAATATGATCTGTATGTTAATCTAGCTTAGTCTCATACAGCCAACAAACAACCTAACTAACAACATTCAATACACATAAATGCCGTTTAGTGTGATAGTGTCAAGGCCCGTTCACACTAAGCACGATAACTATAAAGATAACAATAAAGATAACTATAAATGCGTCCACTCCAACGACCGATAACAGTCTTTTTATTCTAAGCACGCTGCGGCTTCAAAGTAGAGAAAATGGATGACTGCTGCTGCTGCTTTAAATCAAAAGAAAAACAGGCGCTTTGGGTACACGATATCCTTAAAAGACGAGAGGAGTTGGGAGCGCATCTAAACAGTGAATCTAGCAAGTCTAGTGTATTATCTAACAGTGGATTTATCTGATGAAGTCAATGATGGGATAAAAACATCGCCTAGTCAACACTTATGTATACAAAGCCTTTTTCACTGCAACTTCAGCATTGTTGTCAACTAGCGCTGGATAGCCTACCTGAGGTAATTTTGTAACACTATGCTAAACAGCATAATATCTCATTGTGAATCTCACCGTTTATTCCCAGGATACGACCAATTGCTTTCCATATATCCATCTTTTTTGACGTATCCTTGAAAAGGGGGTTTGACTTGTCAAACAGTGGAGGATTTTTTTTTGTACCTCAACGATTAACTTCTCTGCAATGTCATCTGCCATTTTAAATACGCAAGACCTTTAAATTAGAATGGATTCTGATTGGTTGTCAGTGTGTTATTGTTGGGCAGCTGGAAAAAAATCGTTCTGAAAGTGATCCCATTCCCAACGATATCGTTCCTAATATCTTTATCGTTATAGCTGTGGTGTGAACTCTGTTATTCTTTAATATGGAGAATGATTTTTAGAATGATATCTTTATAGTTATCTTTATAACTAAAAAAAATGTAAAAAATTTAAATTCTGTCATCATTAACTCACCCTCAAGTCAATGGTGCCAAAGTTCGAGTCGTTCTTCAAAATATCTTCCTTTGTGTTCAGCAGAAGAAAGAAACTCATACAGGTTTGCAACAACTTGATGGTGAGTAAATGATGACCGAATTTTCATTTTTGGCTGGAGTATCCCTTTAATGGGAAAAAATGCGCCAAATGCCGTGACGTCACTATAGTTCGCTGATCCATCTTTGAAGAAATCATCTAGCTAGTCACGACTGTATCCCGAAACCACATTGTTGCAAATTGGTCACTCAACAACATTAATTAAAAGTAATAATAGTTTTAATGAATGTGTTTGAGATGGAAATAATACGTTTTACTATAAATTACGATCATGTCATCTGAGGAATATTTCTCATTTTTTTCAGTTATTTTGCTTTATTTCCATATTCAATCATAGACTCACTCTAACACACTAGAGCTCGTTCACACATGCGCACTCTTCAAACATGACGCTTTAAAACTCTTGACAAACTAAAAGACGTTGCATATCATATACATGTCATGAAAACTAGAAACTCTGCTTCTAACCACAGCTCGAGATCTAGATCTGTCAAACACACAACTCTGAGACGCTGTTGGCGAATGTTCATTTCAGGTAACAGCGACTCGTTGAACCGCTGATAACGACAGATCTCGCGACTATAGTTGGCGAACGATGCTTTGGGAAACACACTCCTGGCCGACACACAGTAAACACAGTAGAAACTCACCCCGCTGTAATAAATGGACAAGCATCCAAGAGCATAAACCAGAAAGAAAGCCTGAAACACAAAGACAGCATCTCGTTAGGAGACAAATGACTCCGCATCGCTTCTCAATTGATTTGCTTGGTTGCTAACAAGGTTATGTTAGGATGTCTCCTAAATCACACGGCTTTGGTTCGAACCCACGATAGCGGTCTAAGAAATTACACAGGGGAATGTCAGAGAAAGGTAAAGCATACAGCCGGGATGATGAATAATCAATTATAAAACATCACACGTTGCTCTTCGACTCTTTGCTTCGACTCTAGGGTGTATTTAACTGGAGAATGATGGGATGTGCTCACACTAACGAGAGGAGCGCTCAACTTCAGTAAGCTGTTGTTGAGGGAGGCTGAATTAACACTTCAGGGAGAATACAGTAGATAAGACATTCACGTTCACTTCTGTTGTTTGGATTGGCTCAAATCGCTCGACTACATCCAGCTGTGACAATAAAACACCCTTTAACACAAAGCGGACCGATGAAAATCACGAGACCACAGTGATGGAGGACTGGGATAATAATAGCATAATTGCAGCATATGTTGGCAGACAGGATTTCTGGGTAATGCATCATTGCGCGGACGGCTTGAACCTTCAGGTTAGTCACTTATTTTCATGTTATCACTGTGAAGATGCTTTGATACAATCTCTATTGTAAAAAAAAAACAACAAAAAACGCTATATATAAATAAAGGTGACTTACTTCTTCATAACTCAGCTGTAGATACTCCATCATGGGGAACGGGTTTATTCTGCACTCACACTTGCCCAGCTGCTCCTGATATGAGGAAAAAATGCATTATTATTATTATTATTAGGGGTGTAACAATATATCGCAATACAAAAATGCAACAATGTGTATCGAGGATAGTGAGTGACAATATTATATGTCATAATGTTACTACTATTTTAATATCACAATATTATAATGTGACAAACTATTTTGTTGAATATACTGTATAATAATTTAATGGGGGGATATCTGTGTCCTGATAATCCCAGATGTCTGATGTTACCAGTGAAAGTGTCCTACATTATTTTGAATATATCTAGTCAGTGACAGCGATCAAGCATATTCGTCTAAAATAATTCAGTATTTTCATCTTCAGAATCATGAATATTGTTATTCTGGTGTCTCTATTGGTCCAAGACTATTCATTTACACACACACACACTGTAATGTCAAATTTGCATTAATAAAATCTAACTGTTAACCTGTTATTATATGTCTTGAAGTATTGAAATAATATGCTATTGTGAGTTCAGTATCGTGATATGTATCGAATCGTGACATGGGGATATCGATGCATCACTAATTATGATTTTTTTACACAAGTGTCTTTGAAAACAAAGCTCTTTAGTAAGCACGCATCTAAATCACGCATAAAGTGATTTCCCTCACTTTGACTGAAACATTTCCTTGACTTTCCCAATTGTTTATAACTTTTTCAGGACTTTTAATTTATAGTTAATGCTCTCAAAGGCCACAGAATGCAGTGGTCAGTCCTGTATTTCAGTCTTAGATACGGTTATGTTCACACAGTTCAGTTACTGGAGCGACAACACCTTCTGTTACCAAACACACTCCCAGAAATGTTCAGGGCACTATTCCTTTCCTGAAAAAAAAAAATGTTTTTTTTTTAGTGGTCTGCCGATATATCGGCCGATATTTGGCATTTTTTAAATATCGGCATTGGTTGATAAGTTTTTCTGATTGGCCGATGTGTTGGAAGCTGGACTTTTATTTTGACGGCACTGCTGACTTTTAATTTGACGGGCGGCGCCGAGAACACCAGCACCTGATCAGTGATCACACAGCGCTCACTCACATTCTCCGTCTTTGGCTAAAGTAATATGGCTACTTAAACTTTCTTTTATTTTTGGATTGAGAGATTATTTTCAGGCTTCGTACAGAGACTAGAAAAAAAAAACGAAAATCCAGGACTTTTCAAGCACTAATCTTTGGATTTCAAAGACTATAATCTCACTTATCAAATCTCTATTACCTTTCAAATTCTTAAAAAGGTAAATAAACAACAAACTAATAAAACAAAACACACACATAAAGTGGAACACACTGAGTGACTCAGTAACTGGTAACTTTAATCATTGACTTGATACTATGACAAAGATATAGCTTTCCTGATTTTTCTCCCATGAATATATATTTGAGCTGAAGAATGAAACTATCATATACTTATGTATTTATATGAGCAATATCTCATTCATGTCACATGAAATGGCTCTATATCTATATCAGATGGGTTGCAGCATTTATTTTGTGTGAAAAGATTATTCAATTATTTAATAAAATTAATTTAATAATTTTAGCAGTTTTCAAGGACTTAGTGTTATTTCACCCAAAAATTAAAATTATGTCATTAATGACACATCGTTCCAAGCCCCTAAGACCTCCGTTCATCTTTGGAACACAGTTTAAAGGAGTTTAAAACTGTCATTTGGACCTTGAACCGTTTGGTTCCATTGAAGTCCATTACATGGAGAAAAATCCTTGAATGTTTTCATCAAAAACCTTAATTTCCTTTCGACTGAATAAAGAATGACATGGATATCTTGGATGGCGTGGGGGTGAGTAAATTATCAGCAAAACCTTTTTCAAAACTGAACTACTCTGTACTCAGTTTTCTGTCCCTCCATTGAAAATGTATGTACGGTATATACTGTCCTTGTCCAGAAAGGTAATAAAGACATCATCAAAGTAGTCCATGTGACATCAGTGGGTTAGTTAGAATGTTTTGAAGCGTCAAAAATACATTTTGGTCCAAAAATATATTTTGGTCCAAAAATAGCAAAAACTACGACTTTATTCAGCATTGTATTGTCATCCGGTTCTGTTGTCAGCCACGTTCACGAGTCCACAATGACGCTGCGGGTATTCGGGTTCAAATAAATATGGCTGGACAAAAAAATGCAGGTCTTCCTCTGTGTCGAAATCCTTAGACACATTTGCGAAGATTGTTTTGTCTACAGCACGCGTCTCCCTCAGACTATTAACGAAGCTCAGTCGCACACGATACAAGTCAGAAGTGTCTTACGTCTTCAGTGTCACTGAATGCGGCTTGACAACAGAACCGGAAGACAATACAATGCTGAATAAAGTCGTAGTTTTTGTTATTTTTGGGCCAAAATGTATTTTCGATGCCTCAAAACATTCTAACTAACCCACTGATGTCACATGGACTAGTTTGATGATGTGTTTATTACCTTTCTGGACAAGGACAGTATATACCACACATACATTTCCAATGGAGGGACAGAAAGCTCTCGGACTAAATCTAAAATATCTTAAACTGTTTTCCGAAGATGAACGGAGGTCTTACGGGATTGGAACGACATGAGGGTGAGTCATTAATGACATCATTTTTGGGTGAACTAACCCTTTAACTGTCAAAACATCAAATTCAAGCAATTTTTGCAAATCTAATTTACTTTACCATTGAGACGTTATCCTCTGTAGAGTTTCCATCCTCCTCCTCAGAAACCTCCACCAGAACATACTCTCGCGTGTCTGTCGGGTCGGTGTCGGGCACGGTCGTCTCTGAACTCCTCCTGGTTTCATCCGCTCTACAGCCGCAGTGCGCGATCCAGTTGTCGTGTCTTCCGCACTTCACGCTAGGTTCGGAGAGCTGGTCTAAGCGCTCCGGTTCTTCAGGATAGTCTTCAGCCAGAGGGTCATAAACCGGGTTTCCTTGACGCCGAGACCCGGCAGTATCAGTCTGATCCACATTTAAATCAGTCTCACATGACACATCATCCAATGAACCGCCAACACGTGTGGCCTGAGATTGCACATCAAACTCCACTGGTTTAGTGAGTATCTGCAGTGCATGATGGACAGACTCATCCTCCAATCCCTGCATCGCGAAAGCCGCCCGCGCCCAGCTGAGACGCTTCTGGTATCTGGTACAAATTAATCCAACACCACTGATTATTACACATCAAGTGCATGCATGAGACTAACTGCAAATTTAGGGATGCACCGATACGTAAATTGTCCGATAACCGATAATTATTTCTATTTGAAAGCCGATAACCGATATATTGGCTGATAAATCGAAATCCAAATTTTTATTTCATTTTTGAGAGCCTAATTACAAAAACACAAGTCTCACTATTAAAATCCATGTCCCATACCCACAATAATAATCTTCTTGTTATAATTTTATGAAGCCGATATGACAGATTTGTTGCACTTTACTGTATTTTCCTTTTTTGAAGTGATTCCAATCATATTTCAAGCAATTCAGAACTATCATGTTGAACAGTCGCATCTGAAGGGTCTCAGCTTAAGGAAATAATACATTATCAGCTTAAATGAACTTATAAATGAACATTTATCGGCCGATATGGATATGTTGGCTGATATATCGTTCATCTCTAATGCAAACACATCCAGAGTC